>NC_133327.1:485766519-485816330 GCF_042186555.1 Aquarana catesbeiana | reverse complement strand
CTGCTCCAGAGCACTCTGGACTCAGGAATGGGGCGAAGGTTCATCTTCCAATAGGACAACGACCCTAAGCACACAGCCAAGATAACAAAGGAGTGGCTATGGGTCAACTCCGTGAATGTCCTTGAGTAGCCCAGCCAGAGCCCAGACTTGAACCCAATTAAACACCTCTGGAGAAATCTGAAAATGGCTGTACATTGATGCTCCTCATCTAACCTGAGGGAGCTTGAGAGGTCTATGATTTTTCCCATGATTGTACCAAGTTCTCCCATGTATCCTCTATTTCTGTGTCTTAATGTTCTTTCCCATTTGCTGCCTTCTTAAGTATTTTGATCCAGCAGCGGGAGCTGTGCCCGCTCGGGCCCATCCCCTAGGCCTGCCCGGCGCACCCATGGCGTTCACGTCAGGTCCTTGTTGTGACGGCTCTTTTTGGTCCATACTAGTATGTAAGGGAGTTATTCCCGCGCTATCAAATATGGAAGCGGCTAGAGTGGAAAAGCCGCATGCACCGATAAGGTAAACACCTGACCTTTTAGGTAGATAGTATATATAAGTGAGTGGTGCTGCGCTGATCCTTAGTATGAAAACAATTGAAAATGGATAAAAAAAAAAAAAAAAAATTTTAAATTGAATAAATAAATAAATACATGTATCACAAATAAAGTGAAATTACGTGAAAGGAAAAAAATAAATAAATAAAAAAAAAAGGTATACATATAACCCAAATTGAATGTTCAATTACTTAGATGACTGGTGCAAGGTGACATAGGTACATTCTAAATGAATAATCACTTTAAATCCCCTAAAATAAAATTGGCATAATTTTAAATGCATATGCGTGATAATGGGACTACCTAAGCACCAATAGCTAACATTAAGTTAAGCATAAATAAAGTGCATAGTGAATGTAAACAACGTGCATCTACAATTAAACCAACAAAGTGCACGGTGCAAACAAAAAAGTGCAATGTGCAACCATAAGAGGTAATAGCTTACTCTTATTCATATAATGCATATGTGCAAAATGACATCAAAGTTAATAATTAAATAAAAATTATGAGAATGAAAAAATTACAAAGGGAAAAAAACATACAAAAAAATGCATAAAAAAAGTCAGTTTATGAAATTGTGACAGCAACGTCCTAGCATGCACACGTTGCAATTAAAGTGCTGAAGTGAACCACATCAAGTGTTTTCTTCGTGTGCAAAACCACTCGGATAGGTAATGGCCCCTTACCTTGAGGTAATAGGGCAAAAGCATATATCAGGATAGCTGTTAAGGCGTCCACCTATAGGCTCCAAAACACATCCCTCACTGTCCTAGATCCAAGGATGGAGTTCCCTCAGGTATGGTGCAGGGGGGTTGTATATATAGGGGGTAATCGGCAGAAGAAAAGCCAATAGTGTAATCCCGTTTGGTAAATGGTATTCTCTTTATTAAAAATGTATAGGTACTCACATAAAAGTTAAAAAAACAGCGGTATGAATCCGACGAACGGCGAGCTCGTATGCCTCTGTTTGTGTGTGCAGCCTGTCTCGTCCCTACGCGTGACGTCACACCACGTGACTTCATCAGGGGATAAACACAGGCTGAAATCGTGTCCTTAAATAGTCTAATATTGGCCAATATGGGGCGGCCATTTTCCCGGAGTATAATTGAGTTAATGCGGCAGCCATTTTCCAAGAGATTTTTTTCTCTCTCTCCTCCCACCGCTAGTTCCGCCTTAGATATCTGTCTATGTGGGGATGTCAGCTGACTTATAGAACCAATAAGCACCGTCTAGCTTGGTTATTATGTATGGTGCTGTCAGCAAAGGAGGTTACACCGTCTCTAATGTACGGACACTAGCGGGGGGAAAGCTGGATGGGAATATCACAAATTGATTGATAGAACTGGCATACTTACTATCGATTGGGTTTTTAACTTAGTACTTAAAGTCTGTTACTTTGGTTTAATATAATAAACTACCACCCTGACTACCGGGTGTAGCGGACAGAGCTTGTGTGGGTGAAGGCATTCGAGCGTTCAACACTCATTGCGGGAAGGGGGGGGGGGGGGACACGGAAAACGGGAAAAGAGAGGCGGCAGACACTGACAGTGCTCATAATAAACATATTGTAAATAGTAGATAAATAAAAAATATAAAAAATATATAAAATATATATTTGCCCAGAAACTTATATTAGGCCTATTAGGAGGCAGGTTGATCCATAGCAGTATAGAATAATGGTAATAAACTTGTGATAGATAAAAATAGCAGAGGAACCAGAAAATCGACAAAATATTGAAAAAAAAAAAAATTTAAAAAAATATATTAAAAAACATTATAAAACCCAAATAGCATGTTGTGAGTATTGCTAATGTGGGATGTATATATCTAATGGGTTTAAATTTATGAGATATGTGTGCAGAAATAACCAAGATTTTTAGTTGGGGTATCCTGCCAGAGAGTATATGCTGGTCGTTTAACTAGTAAGTGGCGCATAGGGAGTCTGGTCATATGGGCCATAGTAAAATTTTGCATGGGATAAGACGGTTGTAGTGCATATTCTCTAAAAAGTATATGAAAGAGGAAAACTCTAAAAATTAAGGATAAAATTCCGTTAAAAATGATGAAGGTTAAAAGTCACTCAGGAAGCAGTTTAGGTCAAACTCAATGTTTAGGCCACGGGGCCAGAAGGTGTCTAAGGTAAAGATCCATTTGGATTCTAATTTGCTTAGGGTTCTCACCCTGTGGCCCCCCCACCAATGTTTAATGTATGGGGTAATACTCCAAAAACTCAGATGTGTGGGATCTTTATTATGGCAGGTTAAAAAGTGTTTGGACACACAATGTTTGTCAAAGCCTTTAAGAATGTTTTGGACACGTTCCTTAATACGGATTCTCAGGGGTCTTTTTGTGCGGCCTACATATTGGAGGCCGCAACTGCATTCTAATGCGTAAACTGCCCCCTCGGTGTTACAGCAAATGAAATCTTTAATCGCATGATTCTCTCCTGTACTGGTTGAACTAAAATTAAATACTTTCTTATTTGGGCGTTTTGTTCTAAGACAGGCGAAACACCTTTTGCAAGGATAAAAACCGTTACCAGTGAAAAAAGAAAACTGTTTTTTGGGGGGATCTACTATGTTTTTAACTACTATGTCCCTAATAGTAGGTGCCCTCTTATATATGAACTTTGGTTTCTTAGGGAGGATGTCTTGTAATTGCTTGTCTGCCAGTAAGATGTGCCAATGATCCTTGATTATCCTTTCAATCTTTTTATATTGTACGTTGAAATCCAGAATAAGAGGTGTTCCCTCAACTGTATTTTTTTGTTGTATGGTTTTCTCTTTGATCAATTGGTTCCGATCGAGTGTGGAGACTTCGGCAATTTTGGCCTTAATAAATTTATGATCATAGCCTTTTGACTTAAATCTTTCACCTAATTTTTCTGCTTGTTCAAAATATGTTTCAATTTTGGTACAGTTTCTTTTTATCCGCATCAGTTGTCCCTTTGGGATATTAAAAATCCAATTTTGGTGGTGACAACTTGTGGTGGGGAGATAGCTGTTTCTATCAACTCCTTTAAAGTGCGTTTTAGTGCTGAATACTGATTCATCTAGTGAAATCTCTAGGTCTAGGAAGTTGATTTTTTCCTTACTGATGTCCCAGGTTAATGAGATATTTCTATCATTATCATTAAGTTTTTCAAAGAATTTGATTAGGTCTTTTTCTTCTCCATCCCATAAAATAAAAATGTCATCTATATATCTTTTGTATATGATGAGTTGGCTAGGGCGATCACTGAAAACATTGTATTCTTCCCACTGTGCCATAAATATACCGGCTATACTCGGGGCAAACTTGGCACCCATGGCCACCCCGGTTTGTTGATGGTAGTAGGATCTATCGTACCAAAAATAGTTGTTTTTAAGACTAAATTCTAAACATTTAATCAGAAACTTCCTTTGTGAGCATGGGAGTTCAGTGTATTTCCTTAAACCCCATTTAGCTGCTTCACACGCCTTGTGGTGGGGAATAATTGTGTATAAGGCTGATACATCGGCTGTGGCCATAATCCATGCTTTATCTTCTCCCTGGATATTCTCAATCACTCGTAACATCTCTTTACTGTCTTTTAAGTATGCCTCGGTTTTCTGCACTACCGGCTGTAGGAAGACATCGAACGCCAATCATTTACTCAGTACCGAAAATACACAAAAATAGGACTGACCCACCCCCTAGGCCGATCGTCAATGGAATCGAGTCAATAACATCGAGGATGGGCCAGTACATAGATGTCTTCCTACAGCCGTCAGTGTCTGCCGCCTCTCTTTTCCCGTTTTCCGTGTTCCCTCCCCCCCCCCCCCTTCCCGCAATGAGTGTTGAACGCTCTAATGCCTTCACCCACACAAGCTCTGACGGTAGTCAGGGTGGTAGTTTATTATATTAAACCAAAGTAACAGACTTTAAGTACTAAGTTAAAAACCCAATCGATAGTAAGTATGCCAGTTCTATCAATCAATTTGTGATATTCCCATCCAGCTTTCCCCCCGCTAGTGTCCGTACATTAGAGACGGTGTAACCTCCTTTGCTGACAGCACCATACATAATAACCAAGCTAGACGGTGCTTATTGGTTCTATAAGTCAGCTGACATCCCCACATAGACAGATATCTAAGGCGGAACTAGCGGTGGGAGGAGAGAGAGAAAAAAATCTCTTGAAAAATAGCCGCCGCATTAACTCAATTATACTCTGGGAAAATGGCCGCCCCATATTGGCCAATATTAGACTATTTAAGGACACGATTTCAGCCTCTGTTTATCCCCTGATGAAGTCACGTGGTGTGACGTCACGCGTAGGGACGAGACAGGCTGCACACACAAACAGAGGCATACGAGCTCGCCGCTCGTCGGATTCATACCGCTGTTTTTTTAACTTTTATGTGAGTACCTATAAATTTTTAATAAAGAGAATACCATTTACCAAACGGGATTACACTATTGGCTTTTCTTCTGCCGATTACCCCCTATATATACAACCCCCCTGCACCATACCTGAGGGAACTCCATCCTTGGATCTAGGACAGTGAGGGATGTGTTTGGAGTCTATAGGTGGACGCCTTAACAGCTATCCTGATATATGCTTTTGCCCTATTACCTCAAGGTAAGGGGCCATTACCTATCCGAGTGGTTTTGCACACGAAGAAAACACTTGATGTGGTTCACTTCAGCACTTTAATTGCAACGTGTGCATGCTAGGACATTGCTGTCACAATTTCATAAACAAACTTTTTTTATGCATTTTTTGTATGTTTTTTTCCCTTTGTCATTTTTTCATTCTCATAATTTTTATTTAATTATTAACTTTGATGTCATTTTGCACATATGCATTATATGAATAAGAGTAAGCTATTACCTCTTATGGTTGCACATTGCACTTTTTTGTTTGCACCGTGCACTTTGTTGGTTTAATTGTAGATGCACGTTGTTTACATTCACTATGCACTTTATTTATGCTTAACTTAATGTTAGCTATTGGTGCTTAGGTAGTCCCATTATCACGCATATGCATTTAAAATTATGCCAATTTTATTTTAGGGGATTTAAAGTGATTATTCATTTAGAATGTACCTATGTCACCTTGCACCAGTCATCTAAGTAATTGAACATTCAATTTGGGTTATATGTATACCTTTTTTTTTTTTTTTTTTCCTTTCACGTAATTTCACTTTATTTGTGATACACGTATTTATTTATTTATTTATTCAATTTAAATTTTTTTTTTTTTTTTTTTTATCCATTTTCAATTGTTTTCATACTAAGGATCAGCGCAGCACCACTCACTTATATATACTATCTTTTTGGTCCATACTTTCCCGACACCAGTGGGCATGACGATCTCAGGCTCTCGGCTACCTGCTGGATGGCGTTGGAGGTCTCCATGGCGCCGCTGTGTGCGTCGGTGGTTCTAAGACGTAGGATGCCATCCTGCCTTGATGGGCAGCAGCCAGCTTGTCGGATGTCCAGCCTCAGCTGCGGCTTGATGAGGGAGGATTGGTGCCAACAGGCAGAACCCCCATCCCCAGCTGTCTCCAAAAAAAGAAAGCACACAGTATCACATTTCTCTTGCTGCTGGAAACACTCCCAGGGAATCACCCAGCTCGGGTACTGCATACTAGCTAAACAAACACATTTTTGCAATAAAATCTTGGCAAACCTTTAGTCTGCTGTGAGATCTGTAGTTATACGCATTTACCTTGACCCATATACATTTACGTTTGTATCTGCAGAGTTACCTTCATATCTTTAATGCAACCTGGCCTCTTCAAGTTTAAGAGTAATTTATCATATTTTATCCATCTTTTGTTACCAAGTATTGCTAATCGTCTGTACACACATAGAATTGTGAGTACTATATTCCCAACATATCATGTTAATGCTATATACACACACAAACATATGCAGTCTCCACTCTAATTCATCCCAAAGATGTTCTACCGGGTTGAGGTCAGGACTCTGCACAGGCCAGTCAAGTTCCTCCACCCCCAAACTCACTCATCGATCTCTTTATGGACCTTGCTTTGTGCACTGGTCCACACTATTTGGTAGAGGGGGGATTATGGTGTGGGGTTGTTTATCGGGGTTGGGCATGGTCCCTTCATTCCAGTGAAGGGAACTCTTAAGACATCAGCATACCAAGACATTTTGGACAATTTCATGCTCCCAACTTTGTGGAAACAGTTTGGGGATGGCCTCTTCCTGTTTCAACATATATGTGCACCAGTGCACATACAAGGTCCATAAAGACATGGATGAGAGAATTTGGGGTGGAGGGACTTGACTGGCATGCACAGAGTCCTGACCTCAACCTGACAGAACACCTTTAGGATAAATTAGAGCAGAGACTGCGAGCCAGGCCTTCTTGTTCACATCAGTGCTTGACCTCACAAATGCATTTCTGGAAGAATGGTCAAACGTTCCCATAGACACACTCCTGAACCTTGTGGACAGCCTTCCCAGAACAGTTGAAGCGGTTATAGCTGCAAAGGGTGGGTCAACTCAATATTGAATCCTATGGACCAAGACTGGGATGTCATAAAAGTACAGCTGCGTGTAAAGGCAGGTGTCCCAATACATTTGGTAATATAGTGTATATGCTTAGATATTCTACTCCGTTATGCCTATAGTTTTACATGCATTCTTTTTATTTTACGCTGTATAATCCCCCCTACCCCCACTGGGGGAATTGGTGACAGTCCTCGCAGTTCTGGTTTGGGTGACCCCAGCAGGCTTAGCAGTTTCCAGGCCCCTGTGGGCATAGTGAATATATCTCTCTCCCCCCCCCCCCCCCCCCCCCATACAACATCTACAGTGGGAGCCCTTCTTGCCAGCAAGCCTCTTTTGGGCATATTTTTATGGAAGCAGTCTCAAATCGTGTCATATACAAAAATGGTCCATACCTCTTATAGAATAAAAATAATTATGTATTGTGATTTGTCACATATCAGCTAATGTTGACCAATCTGTTGTAGAATATTTCTTCTTCAGGAGTACAGACATTATAAATCTAAAAGAATTGCTATTCGAATTCCACTTATGTAACCTTGGTATACGGTGTATAATATAAATATATATATATATATATATATATATATATATATATATATATATATATATATATATATATATATATACACACACATATATACACACACACACATACATACATACATACACACACACACAGCACTAGTAGGGAGGCGGGGCGTAGACCCGCCTGAATTTTTAGGAGGAGCCTCGCATAAAAGGCCAGCCCCTGGTCCTCCTTTCTGTCGGCTTTTCTTTCTTCGTTGTAAAGGGCGTGTCCATTTATTTCAGAGGAGTTTCCTGATCGTGTTGGACGCTTGACTGAGTCATTTCCGGCACGACCCCCGACATCTCTGGGTTTACCATTGAGGAGACGTGTGGCTGCTGTGGGCTTTCTACTCTCCCTGCACAGGTATCGATCGTGGCGGGGGGGAGGGGGGGTTGGGCATCTGTCATTATGCCTTATGCCTGCTAGATAACAGGGGCAGCAGAAACAGATTGGGTTTTGCGTTATCTGGCCCCATTTTAACATATGACATATCTTCAGCACATACTCCCCTACTCAGGAAATCATGGGCACAACAGACACCACTGGACACATTACACCCCATGAACAGGGACGTACATATCCCACCATGACATTTCTTGAAGTAGGTATCTAGCCTCCAGTGGTACGTCTGGCTGGCTCTAAAAACTTTACTTAAAATTTCTTGAGGGTTATTCTTCTCCATATAGGGGATTGTTCTACCATCTTATTGTTTGGTGTTTTGTTCCCAACTTATGCTTTTATGCGATACAGCAATAACCACGAGGCGGTTGCAAATCATCAGCTTATTTTATCAGTATAGCCTTGTCTGCGCTCGTCATGGACAGTCACTCTTCCTCAATCTCGAATACCTGTCCATTTTCTATGACACATGGTTTTGGGCATACGTGTTTGCCATCTTAGTGATATATTGCATTTCTCACATATTTTCTTTACCCCTAGGAGCTGGTTGGAGTGTGTATGTGTGATCAGCCAATTCTATTGGTCAATTATCAGTAAACACAGTAAGTGCTGCAACCTTTTCAAATGCTGGTATGATGTCACTCACATGTGTTAGCCACGGTCCAGCTGCTAGGTTCCACATGCCATGGTTTCACTTGGAATTGCATGCTTTTTTCCCTCACATTTCTAGCACCTGGGCAGGCTGGGGGAGTTGGGACACGGGGCAGGGCGCAGCAGGGGAGGGGTGATCATGGATTGTAGGGGTGGGTGCCTTGTGAGCCATTTTTGGGGGTCTCAGAAGTGTCCAGGGCCACTTGGGATGGGTGGGTTTGGCATGGTTGTGGTCAGTAGCTGTTTCAGCTGCTTGGGCCTCATTCTTGGTTACAGCGGTTACGAGGCAGCTCCTCTCACCACCCTTTGTGTCCATCGCCAGCACGCTTTTCACTGCATCACTGGGGCGGTGGGGGGTGGATGAGGGGGTGTCAAGAGTCTCACGGTGTCCACTACTACATGAATCCGGTTAGTCTCAGTCATGTTGCTGTTCATTTCTTAAACCTGTGTTGTACATATTCTAGCATTTGGTTTGAAGGGTAGCTTTGGTATGTTCATGTTCCTTTTGTTCCATAGGTTTAATTTCTACATATCCGCAAGGTTTCACTGCGTGTCTATCAGGACCCAGGGGTTTCATTTTTTTCTTCAAGTGCCAGCGTATTTCAGGTAGGTATTATATTGTTTACCTTAGCTACATTTCATCACTACATGGCTAATTTAGGTTTCACAGCGTTTTCACCGTCATTTTGTTACCCATCACGTTTATTAGGTATGAACGGGTTGAGATGATAGTTTTTAACTGACTCGTGCAGTGGCAAGTTCGCTCATCCGTTTCACATACGTCATACGTTTGACATGTCACTGCGCAGGGGTATCTCTTACCCAGCGTCAGTGCACAAAGGGGAACTTTTTAGACTCTTGTTCCCTAGTGCATCAGGATCCGTTCCTGAGCAAGCCACCCTTCATTCAGTTGGGTCATCTCTCACGCAAATCCACTCCACTCTAAGTTTATTGGCAAATTTATTTGGACCTTTGGGTCCAAAAGCAGCCCTTGGCTTTGTGATGTCTTTGCTGAAGCACTCAGTTAGATTCTCAGGCAAAGGGAACTCTGTCAGGAAGTCATCCACTATTTGGACGATTACCTCCTGATCGAGAGTTTGAGCCGTGCACCCACTGATCTGCAGAAGCTTGTGGCAATGTTTTCTGCACTTGCGTGCCATTGCCAAGTAAGAAAATGGAAGGCCCAGCTATCACTGACTTTTTTGGGGATTGTGTTAGATTCTGTCCATGCAGGTGAGTCTGCTGGCAGATAAGTTGGCTAGGATCAGAGATCGGATCCATGGTTTTACAGTTTCACAAGCCATTTCCAGGAAAGATTTGCAGTCACTGCTGGGCATGTTAAACTTTGCTATGAGGATCATTCCCCAGGGCAGGTCTTTCATTTCCTGGTTGCTGGAGTTGTTACCATCAGCCCCGACTCAGATTCCAGGGTCAAGTTAGATTCAGTGGCTTTGTCTGACCTGCGCATGTGGGATGAGTTCCTCCGGCACTGGAACAGCATTTCCATGTTAATTCCTGCAGTTCTGGTGACTTCTTTTCAGGTCATTACTGATGCTGCAGCCACTAGAGTCTATGCGGCTATTTTTGGCACACATTGGCTGGCAGGACCATGGACGGACGAATGGAAGGCATTTCCCAGGTTTACACAAACATCTGCCTTGTTCGAGGTCTACCCCATAGTGACTGAAGCTCAGGTGTGGGGGTCACTTGTGGACGGGCAACACTGTTTTTTTTGCACGGACAATCAGGCAATTTCCGACATCATCAACAAGGGTAGGTCGGGTTCTCTGTACATGTCTTTCATACACAGGCTCATTTGGCTACCTCTTCAGTTTAGTTTTCACATTCACTGCAGGTTTATCAGTGGTATACAGAATACAGCAGAAGACGCTCTATCTCGGTTTACTTTACCGTCCTTTTTTCAGCAGGTTCCAGACGCAGACATCTTTGCCACCCCATCCCCGCATTGCTCACTCCTAAGGATGGATTAGAGGCACACTGGGCGGGCGCATTAGGCTTGATCGGCAGGTCACTGTCAACACGAGGAAGGCTTACAGCACAGCCTGGAAAACATTTCATTTTTTTCAAATGCTGTACCCTAGGCCGGATTGCTTCAATAGTCAATACCTTTTGGCTTTTGTGGCTTACGGTCATTCCCAACTGAAACGGTCTCACAATACTTTTAAGGGATATTGGCAGGTATCCAGCATTTCATTTCCCTACGACATCCCGGTAGGCCTTCAGTGTTTGCAGCACATTCCATTAAAGCCATCCTTAAGGGTATTCAGAAATGCAACCCCCCCCCCCCCCCCCCAGGCCTACAAACAGGCTTCCAGTCACAGGGCACGTTTTCCGGGGCATTTCAGATATGTTGTCTAGGTCCCCCCTTTTGGGCTGCTACAAAGTCTTGTGCTCAAGGCAGCTATATATTTAACCTTTTATGGGTTTCTTAGACCAGTACTGGAGCTAAGTCCCGTATGCTTTCCATTAGTCAGCAGGTCAGGTTCCCCGACCACTACCCATTACACCTGGATGCATGTAAAACGCACCAAACAGGAGCTGGCACCGATATTAGGTACTTCAAGATCGAAACTGGTTGGTGCCTGGTTTCGGTCTTGGAAGTACTCATGGCCCAGTTGGTGGATGAACCCAGGGATAGTCCACTTTTGCCATTTCACGGGGCCCCTCTCACCAGCGCTTTTCATCAAACATTGCCGCACCTTCTTAGGGAATATGGGGTTGGATCCCAAGTCTTACTCAGGTCATTCTTTCAGACTAGGGGGAACTCCTGCAGCCTCTTGCCAGGGGGTTCCTGTTCACATCAGCAAAAGGTTAGGCAGGTAGAGGTCGTCATGCTACGCCAGATACATTCCGGAGCCACTTGTCAAGATGTCTCAGGCATTCGTACATTTGGCTGATTAATCTGTATTGTATTTGTTTCAATAAACCTCCTTTGCATACTCATCCTACTGTCTTTTTTTTGCCCCCTTTTAGGCATACTGACTGTGTTCTATATTATTTAGGGATGTGGGCATAACTTATGTACTCCATAACAACTAGCAATTGCATAATACAATACACCCATGTAAAGGGCCATCTTTATCTGCATGGAATGCAGAGATCAGGGCAGGCAGCCTGTTTAAAAAAACAATGGCAGGTGGCTGGCTGCAGGGACCTCCAAAAAGAAGCACAGAATGTGCCTGCGGGTCCAATGCATGGGTCAGAGCACAGTCAGAACACCATTGCATCCAGCATGGCTGAAGACAAGCCCTTCACATAGCTGTATGGATCGATATGCTCGTGTGAATGAGGCCTTACATCATCCTGTGTGGGGAACTTACCTGAAGAATGGTAATTTACAGTTGGGGGTTCTATAGGGGTTAAATCTGTTATTTTTGTATTTCCTGCAGGTGGGCAGAGCCTACCATGTGTCTGACTATACAAAACGTTTGTGTACAAAAAAAAATATACAAAACCACTATACGCATTCTCTGTAAGTATCTTAAGGTGTTAGAAGAAGATAAAACAATACCTGTGCAGTAGTCTTTTTTGCATTTCCTCCAGAACATCGGCAAGACACTCTAAAAGAGACAGTGTTGTCATTGTCACTTGAAAATGTTGGAGATCTAGCTGTATTTACTTCTTTACTACTCATATTTTTAGATTGGGCTGGAGCTTCTCTGGCTGTTTGGTCATATTGTGCAAAGTTGTCCTTCACAGTGGTATCATGCTTGCATACTTTTGTTTTGGAAACAAATGGACAGCCCTCCGATTTTCTCTTCTCAACTTCTCTTTGCCCTTGTAAAATTGCTTCTTTTGAAACCTGTTTCTGAAGATTCTGCCATTCTTGCAGTGATTCCAGCCATAAATGGGGTTCCCCAATGACAGATTTTTGTAGAACAGAGGATATATTGCCTTAAAAGAAAAATAATAAAAAAACAGTCATACGGGACTAACCTGTAGACTTTAAAAGAAAAAATTAGCTCATTCCACAAAATGTCTGAGGGAGGAAGTGCTTGTTTTGTTAATACCAGCTAATCAGGATCTCCTTCTGCAAGAATGGATGAATGAAAGAGAAACCGTTAAAAAGTGTTACTAAACCCACAATAGTAAAATCAGTCTGTATATGCAGTAAAGCGTGGTTGTTATACTCAACCTAAGGGGTTAATCCTCTGCATTATGTAAAAAGACTGTTTGATCCCATCATCTTTTTTTTGCCCCTGTTGAAATCATTAGTAAGACCTCATCTGGAATATGCAGTTTAGTTTTGGGCACCAGTTCTCAAAAAGGATATCGGGGAACTGGAGAAAGTGCAGAGAAGGGCAACCAAACTGATAAGAGGCATGGAGGAGCTCAGCTATGAGGAAAGATTAGAGGGACTGAATTTATTCACTCTTGAGAAGGAGAATAAGGGGGGATATGTGGACATGTTCAAATATATAAGGGGTCCATATAGTGACCTTGGTGTTGAGTTATTCACTTTACGGTCAACACAGAGGACAAGGGGGCACTCTTTACGACTGGAGGAAAATAGATTTCATCTCCAAATACAGAAAGGTTTCTTCACAGTAAGAGCTGTGAAAATGTGGAATAGACTCCCGCCAGAGGTGGTTCTGGCCAGCTCAGTAGATTGCTTTAAGAAAGGCCTGGATTCTTTCCTAAATGTACATAATATAACTGGGTACTAGCATTTATAGGTAAAGTTGATCCAGGGAAAATCTGATTGCCTCTTGGGGGATCAGGAAGGAATTGTTTCCCCTGCTGTAGCAAATTGGAGCATGCTCTGCTGGGGTTTTTTGCCTTCCTCTGGATCAACTGTGGGTATAGAATTGGGTCTATTGGATTGTACGATTTTTTTTTTTTTTTTTTTTATGGTTGAACTGGATGGACTTGTGTCTTTTTTCAACCTGACTATGTAACTTCTCTAATCCTTCTTTCACTGTCCCCAAACCACCTCCCGATAGAACAGAGCCTTTGGGGGCAAGCTGCACATGCTCAGTTTGGTGTGTATTGCTAGAGTTTTTTTTTTTTTTCTTGGGAGAGTACATGTGATCAGTAAAGGGCCAATCAGCACTGTCCAGACAGAGGGTAAGGTGTCCTGCAGCCTCATAGGACAATCAGAGTAGAATGAAAATCCCTCCTACAAGCTTTAACCAGACACTGATAGAAGTCACAAGACTGCTCTAACAGCTGATCAGAAAATGTATTTAGCAGTTTGTTTACTAAAATAACTGCAGTTCCATGTTCTGCGTACTGTGGGAGACCAGATGAATGCAGGGTCCTTGGATTTAAGCTGCTTAGAGAAGTTGTGAAACATTTTAAAATGTTTAATAAATCTAGTTGAGTGTGATTACTACCGGCAAAAGGATACACTGAATACTAGGGAGAACAAAACATGAGTGCAAGGAAAAAATGCTCTTTCAGTTTCAGAAATGAAGCAAAATGTTACAGAAACCATGCTTAAAATGTATTTCCACACTTGAAGTCAATTTTGGGAAAGCCTTACTATATATTTGCGTTACCATTGACACAAAAATTATGGTTCTAAAAATATTTCTTACTCTTCTAGGCGTTTGCTTGGAGCAGGCCTCAGTCAGACTGCAAGCTGTACTTAACTATTTGAAATGAGAGGAAACTGAATCTGTCACCACTGACAAAGAGGAGCACGTAGAGTTTCCCCCTCCCCTATCATTATTATTATATTACCATTAATATATGATTTAGAATTGCAGCCATAGCCCGTTCTTTTAACAGGCGGTGTTCAAATCTAGTTTGCAACAGCTGTTGAGATCTGCCAGCACAGTACATACAAGATTACTGTATTGCAAAAAAATGTGAATGAAGACATGCATACTATAAAAGTAAGCGTTATCCCAATTTGATTGCAAAAGTGGAAATATACTTTTAAAGAGAAGTATGGGTTAACAAAAAAAATTTATACTCACCTAGGTGGATGCAGCATCCCCCGCCGCCTCCAAGACTGAGAACTAAGCGATCAAATACAGCTGATCGCTCAGTTCTCAGTAAGCAGAGAGCTGGTGACTGTCATTTACCAGCTCTCTGCTCTGCCTCTCCAGTGCTCACTGGAGCCTTGAGCTGTAGAGGGGAGGGATGCAGCGGGCTGAGCCAGCTGCAGGTCCAGGCTTCTGGGTGAATCCTGACCAAATGATTTGGATCTTTTCAGAGCCTGGACCGGCTCTGTGACATCAGTGGGCTTTAGCCAGAACAAACTTCACTCCTGCAATACCCAGGATAAGTACAGCCAAAAGAGCTTTGGCTATACTTCTCTTAAGAAGATTTGTCAACAACCACTCTGATCTTAACCAGTTCCGGACCGCCCACCGCACATATACTGCGGCAGTGTCCCCCGGCTGCACAAACCGACATACCTGTGCATTGCTCCTGCCCACGGGTAGGGGGTGCGCATGCGCTCCCCAGCAGCAATCGGATTCGCCAAAGAACCGACCCATCTTTAGGTCCAGGCCAATGATTTCTGGCCTGGACCTGCTGTTCATTCTGGTGAATGAAAGAGCCTCCTTTGCCTGTGTAATGTAAATATAGGCAGAGAAAGTGATGTCTCCCCTCGTGTAGCCTTTTTCGGTTCCAGCGAGCGGGGAGAAGACCTCTACAGCGATTACACCAAGCACTACACTGACACAGTACACGTAGGTACACTTTTAACCCTCTGATCGCCCCCCCAGTTAACCCTTTCACTCCCTGTCAGTGTCACCAAGTACAGTTTTTAGATTTTTTTTACTGATCACTCTATTGGTGTCACTTGTGACACTAAACAGCGTTACGGCAGTTCATGGTAGGCCCAGGTAGGTTTAAGGTACCCCCCATATATTTCCTAATAAAGGTTAAGCCCCTTGACCACCCCCAGTCAACATTTCACTCCCTGTCATAGCGTCACTAGTATAGTGTACAGATATTTTTTCTGATCACTGTATTAGTGTCACGGGTGACGCTAGTTAGTGTCAGCGTTAGTCTTGTATAGCGTCAGGGTACCCGCCATATAATGCGACCGCATTTAAAACAGATGTAGCTAGCAAAAGGCCTGTCGCTTCTTTGCGGTATCACCTGATGAAATCGAGCCCCTGCCCTCAGGGCATTCCTGACATACATTTTTTTCTTGTTAGGCTTGATCTGAATTCCCCACCCACCAGGGCATAAAATTTGAAATATACACCACACCTGAAGGTGGGTATGGGGGTGTAGCCACAGGCATCTCTTCAGAAGAAACCTGAACAGTTGAGACTGATACCCCAATACTCTCCCCTAGGTGGTGGTGTTGCTTTCTCAGGTACAGGAATTTGCTGCACATTCATTATTTTAGCTTTATCCTTTTTTCTATTTTTTCCTTTTTTGGAGAATCTCAAAGATTCTTTGAGCAATATCCACCAATTCTGGTGCTGGCTTCTTTTTCCATTCAGGAGTACGGAGCTTAATTTCCTCTCTGACTTCTGGCAACAATCCCCCTATGAAACCTAACCAGATCATGTCTGGACAAATCAGTTTCATCCTCCAGGATCCAATCTGTGTGCTTTCTAACCGAATCCTTGAACCTATTCCAATATTCTAGTACATCCTCACTCTCTTTGAACAACTTCCATTAATTGCCTCAAATCATGACATTTGTTAAATGTTTCAAGAACCCAATTTTCAGAAGTGTAATCAGAGTCCTATATCAAACACAGCAGCCTGCACTACATTTCCTTCAGTAAACACAGAAATCCCTATTCTGTCAGGGGAGAAGAGACATATCTTTGTTCCTACTAAGTAGAAACAAGAATATATGTCTCCTCCCCCAGTCAGTCCTATCCCCATACAGTTATAACACACATTTAACCCCTTGATTGCCCCCTAGCGTTAACCCCTTCCTTACCAGTGACATTTACACAGTA
The DNA here is from genome assembly GCF_042186555.1 of Aquarana catesbeiana. Classification (NCBI taxonomy): domain Eukaryota; kingdom Metazoa; phylum Chordata; class Amphibia; order Anura; family Ranidae; genus Aquarana; species Aquarana catesbeiana. The sequence goes on along the minus strand of NC_133327.1, from coordinate 485,799,756 downwards.
AATCAGTACATATTTATAGCACTGATTGCTGTATAAATGTCAATGGTCCCAAAAAATGTGTCAAAAGTGTTCGATCTGTCTGTCAATGTCGCAGTACCGCTAAAAATTGCAGATCACCGCCGTTACTAGAGTAGAGAAATCAGGATATATAGAGATGCGATTACCATTATACTGCAGCTCTCCCAGTGATCTAGCAGCTTTTAGGAAATTCTCACAGTCCCGAAAGTGTAGTATATGTGCAATCATTGGCCAGGGTTGGGCTCCTGGTGTGGGGGGGGGGGTTCTCGAAGCGATAGGATGACCTCGCTCTTTGGCAAATAGGCGAGAAATAGTAGCTTCTTTCTAATTATCTTTAAGCCATAATTCAAGAAAATGCTCAGGTTGATTGCCCTCCACTCCCTCAGGAAATCCCACAAAGCGGGCATTATTCATCTTTCGCGGTCTTCCATATCTCCCAGCTTGTCAGTTCAGCTACCTCTTTTTGAACACTTTGTACCAAGCCTTCCAAGGGGTGTACTGTAGCCTCCAGGTCACAAATTCTCTGCTCCGCTGCTGCGGCCCTTTCTTTGACATTATGCATGTCTTGCTTGAGAGAGGACATTTCAGCTCTTATGCCATCAATGTGTTCCATCAGAGTAGTTTGGTAAAGTTCGTATGATCTTGATAATTTGTTTTAGTATGGGCTCTGTATCCCCCTCTCTAGCCCTATGTCCTCCGTGTCTCCCTGGGGCAGCCTGTCTAGGGAAAAACCTCTTTGCAGACTACGATCCCTGAGGGGAAGAGGGCTTACCGCCAGAGATTTAGTCTGCATGCCACTGCTGTGCACTTCCCTCTTCACGTGTCTCCTCACTGCCGCCGCCATCTTGAGATTTCCAGGCAAACTTAGCTGGGGCTCTGTGGTAGATATTGCGGGTGAAGAGCTAATTTTTACCATGATGATCAGTGCCTTTGCCTCTGTACACCTTCCGACACCCGCTGATATAAAGGATTGGTGTCTCAAACTCCCAGGATCTCTTCAGCATTAAAGTGGATGTAAACCCTAACATATACCCTGTGAAGTGAAGTGAACAGTCTCAGAAAATACACACAAATGAAACAAATCCTTTTACATAAGTTCTACTTGTATATCTGCTGTCTTCAGCCTTATATACTGTTTAGAAAGTGCACGTCCTGTTTTTAGAATTTTCTCTACCCGATTCACCTGTGGGTGTGGATTCTTGCCATACACTGAGAGACAGCTGATTGGAGGAAGCAGAAAAAGGAAGAAACAAACGCAGAGCTGTGCTGTGAATAGACCAGCTCTCTACTAATCCATTTATAGCACCCACCCTGACACAAATTCCTAGTTTATCTCCTGTGTCAGAGAACTTGTCAGACGTTATCATGCCGACAACCAAACGGAGCAGGAGAAAGCCAGGTGTCTTAGGGCTTTGAAGAGAGATAAGAAAAATACTGCAGATATACAGTATCTCACAAGATCTTTTCATGTGACAACACTGAAGAAATGACACTTTGCTACAATGTAAAGTAGTGAGTGTACAGCTTGTATAACAGTGTAAATTTGCTGTCCCCTCAAACTAACTCAACACACAGCTATTAATGTCTAAACCGCTGGCAAAAAAGTGAGTACACCCCTAAATGAAAATATCCAAATTGGGCCCAAAGTTTCAATATTTTGGGTGGCCACCATTATTTTCCAACACTGCCTTAACCCTCTTGGACATGGAGTTCACCAGAGCTTCGCAGGTTGCCACTGGAGTCCTCTTCCACTCCTCTATGACGACATCACGGATCTGGTGGATGTTAGAGACCTTGCGGTCCTCCACCTTCCATTTGAGGATGTCCCACAGATGCTCAATAGGGATTAGGGCTGGAGACATGCTGAGCCAGTCCATCACCTTTACCCTCAGCTTCTTTAGCAAGACAGTGGTCATCTTGGAGGTGTGTTTGGGGTTCTTATGTTGGAATACTGCCCTGCGGCCCAGTCTCTGAAGGGAGGGGGATCATACTCTGTTTCAGTATGTCATAGTACATGTTGGAATTCATGGCTCCCTCAATGAACTGTAGCTCCCCAGTGCCGGCAGCACTCATGCAGCCCCACACCATGACACTCCCACCACCATGTGTCAGGTCACCTGAGACCAGGTGACAGATTCACTCCGTGGGAGTCAGGAGTGCACCGCTAAGGTAGTGGACCCTAGGACTGACTGCTGTGGATTGAACCCTGGGAGGTTCAGGAAGCAGGTCTACTGGTTCACTATACAGATCCCACTGGGAGCTAGAGCATAGATTCCCCAGGAGTCTAAGAGCCAGCAGGTGTTCACCAGAGCCTCTAGTGGTGAAGATGGACTGCGCTGCAGTCTGGCTCCAGGTTGCGGCCCCCAGTGTCTCACAGCTCACACTCACGGTAGACTACAGGAGAAGGGGAAGGAGGCAGCAGGCTGGAACAACAAGGATAGTAAAGGGATAAGCCAAATGTCGGGCGACTAGCAGACAAGGATAAAACACGCCAAAGGTCAGGGTCACAAGCAGACAGGAATAATCGAGAACAGGCCAAGATCGGTAACTGGAATCAGACGTAGGAAACACAGCAAGTACACACGAAAGCTAACACACAATGGGTGATCAGCAAGGCTGGCTTGCAATGCTCAGGTTAATATAGTGTTCCTAATTAGAGGCTGAGGTGGAGCTATGCTGAGGGAAGATTATATAAGGATTCAGGTGAGAGTGGCTGGCCTCTAAAGGTGAACACATGGAGGAGGTAAGCAGACAAAGATAACTGCATAACCATGACACCATGCTTGAATGTAGAAAGACACACTTGTCTTTGTATTCCTCACCTGGTTTCCGCCACACACTGTTGACACCATCTGAAGCAAATACATTTATCTTGGTCTCATCACACCACAGGACGTGTTTACAGTAAGTGTCCTTAGTCTGCTTGTCTTCAGCAAACTGTTTGCGGGCTTTCTTGTGCATCATCTTTAGAAGAGGCTTCCTTCTAGGACAACAGCCATGCAGACCAATTTGATGCAGTGTGGGGCATATGGTCTGAGCACTGACAGGTTGACCTCCCACCCCTTCAACCTCTGCAGCAATGCTGGCAGCACTCATTGTCTAGTTCCCAAAGACAACCTATATGACACTAAACACATGCACTCAACTTCTTTGGTCGACCATGGCGAGACCTGTTCTAAGTGAAACCGGTCCTGTTCTGTATGGTCTTGGCCACCATAGTGCAGCTCAGTTTCAGATTCTTGGCAATATTATAGCCTAGGCCATCTTTATGTAGAGCAACAATTATTTTTTTCAGATCCTCAGAGACTTCTTTGCCATGAGGTGCCATGTTGAACTTCCAGTGACCAGTAATGGCCCGTACACACGGTCGGATTTTCCGATGGAAAATGTCCGATCGGAGCGTGTTGTCGGAAATTCCGACCGTGTGTGGGCTCCATCGGACATTTTCCATCGGATTTTCCGACACACAAAGTTGGAGAGCAGGAGATAAAATTTTCCGACAACAAAATCCGTTGTCGGAAATTCCGATTGTGTGTACACAAATCCAACGGACAAAGTGCCACGCATGCTCAGAATAAATAAAGAGATGAAAGCTATTGGCCACTGCCCCGTTTATAGTCCCGACATACATGTTTTACGTCACCGCGTTCAGAACGATCAGATTATCCGACAACTTTGTGTGACTGTGTGTATGCAAGACAAGTTTGAGCCAACATCCGTCGGAAAAAATCCATGGATTTTGTTGTCGGAATGTCCGAACAAAGTCCGACCGTGTGTACACCTTATAAGAGTGAGAGAGTGAGAGCGATAACGTCAACGTGAACACACCTGCTCCCAATTCACACCTGAGACCTTGCAACACTAACGAGTCACATGACACCAGGGAGAGAAAATGGTTAATTGGGCCCAATTTGGACATTTTCATTTAGGGGTGTACTCACTTTTGTTGCCAGCGGTTTAGACATTAATGGCTGTGTGGTGAGTTATTTTGAGGGGACAGCAAATTTAAACTGTTATACAAGCTGTACACCCACTACTTTACATTGTAGAAAAGTGTAATTTATTCAGTGTTGTCACATGAAAAGATAGAATAAAATATTTACAATATTTACCCCAGCCCCCCCCCGGAGCGAATGTTTAGAAACCGATTAAGAACCTTGAGATCTAGAATGGGTCTCACATCTCCATTCAGTTTTGGAACTGTGAAGAGATTTGAATAGAAACCCTTGAACTTCTCATTGGCCAGAACTTCTGCAATTACCCGTTGTGACCTTAACTGGTCTAGTGCCTAGAAGAAAGACTTTTTCTTCCACAGATCTGTGAGTACATTGGATTTTAGACACTAAACTAGGAGGGAGGGAAAGCCCCTTAACTCCAGTTTATACCCCTGCGACACCATGGAAATGACCCACTTGTCCTGAATCACTCCTTTCCAGGCATCTGAGAAATGTAGAAGTCTTCCCCCCACCCAAATGAGTGCGGGCGCCCCTTCATAAGGTGGACTTAAAACCTGGCTTAGCAGGCATCTAGACCCAGGGTCTTTTCTGCCTGTCCTTGAGGATTATTTCTTGACCCGGACGGCTGGAGGTCATCGAAACTGCCTGGAAGATTATGTACTAGGCGCTGGAGTGCTAGAAACTTTAAAAAAGAGACGTTTATTGCTTTTTTTTTTTTTTTTTTTAAACTGGAAAGAGCGCACTCTCCCCCCCCGAAATCATTTGGATATACTTATCCAGGTCATCACCGAATAGATGCTCCCAATGAAATGGGAATCCCGCCAATAACTTTTTGCAAGGTAGCTCTGCCGACCAACTTTTTAGCCACAAGATTCTGCACATGTGCACAGATAGAAGAGCAAAAACGCGAAACCTGCTGTATAGAATCTTTAAGGGCATCTACTGCAAAGCACAAGGCGTGCGGTAAATCTGCCCATTCAGCAGATTCCCCTTGAGCAGAAATACCCTTAACTATCCTATTAACTTTCTATCCTATGCTCCCTCACATCTTCAATCTCTCCCTCTCTAGTGGCACCTTCCCCTCCCCTGTAAAACATGCGCACATCACTCCCATACTTAAAAAGCCCTCACTGGACTCCACCAACCTGAACAACTTAAGACCCATCTCATTGCTCCCTTTCACCGCTAAACTTCAAGCACGCTTAGTCTACAAACGTCTTAGCTCTTACCTCAGTGAAAATAAACTTCTTGACCCCTTACAATCCGCCTTTGCTCGCAGCACTCCACGGAAACTGCCTTACTAAAACTCACTAACGATTCACTAATGATTTACTAACTGCTAAAACCAACAGCCACTACTCCATACTACTACTTGACCTCTCTGCGGCCTTTGATACCCTTGACCACCGGCTCCTTCTCAATAAACTTCATTCCCTTGGCCTCCAAGATTCTGCTCTATCCTGGTTCTCTGCCTACCTATTACAGCGCTCCTTCAGTGTTACCTACAACTCTGTCTCCTCCTCTCCATTGCCCCTTTCTGTGGGGGTCCCCCCAAGGCTCTGTTCTTGGACCTCTTCTCTATCTACACCTCCTCCCTTGGTCACTTGATAACCGCCCACGGCTTCAAATACCACTTATAAGCCGATGACACCCAAATCTGTCTACTCTTCACCTCTCTCCATCAGTCTTTTCTCACATTACTAACCTACTGACATATCAGGATGCATGTCACACCACTTCCTTAAACTAAATCTCTCTAAAACCAGGCTATTAATATTCCCCCCTGCCCGTGCCATCCCTCCATGACTTTTCCATCAAAATCAACAATGCAACCATCAGTCCCTCCCCTCACCCCAGGATACTTACTAGGTGTAATCCTAGACTCTGACTTGTCCTTTCAGCCTCAAACCCAATCGTTGTCAAAAGTTTGAAGAATTGACTTCCATAACATCTCTAAAGTTCGCCCCTTTTTAACAAATGAAACCACCAAGCTCCACATTCACTACCTTGTTATCTATCGCCTTGACTATTGGAACTCCTTTCTCATTGGCCTGTCTCTCCATAGGCTATTCCCTCTTCAGTCTATCATGAATGCTGCTGCCAGACTTATCCACCTTGCCAACCGCTCAGTGTCTGCCAACCCTCTCCTCCAATCCCTACACTGGCTCCAAAAAGCCCAGCAAATTAAATTCAAAATAATAACCACAACATACAAAGCCATTCACAAAACTCTGCCCCGAGCTACATCACCAACCTTGTCTCCAAATATCACCCAAACCATCCTCTCCGCTCTTCAAGACCTCCTACTCTCAAGCTCCCTCGTCTCCTCCTCCCATGCTCATCTCCAGGATTTCTCCAGAGCCTCTCTCATACTCTGAAACTCGCTACCTCAACCTATCCAGCTATCCCCTACTCTTGCTACCTTCAGGCGATCCCTGAAAACTCATCTCTTCAGGGAAGCGTATCATGTCTCCAACTAATCTTTTTACCACTTCCATCGGCTCATTCCCCACAGTTACAAACTTTTGTACCATCTGCCTCACCCTATTATATTGTAAGCACTTCTGAGTAGGGCCCTCTTAATCCTCTTGTATTTTATTGTATTATAACTGTTTTGTCTCCCTTTAATATTGTAAAGCGCTGCCTAAACTGTTGGCGCTATACAAATCCTGAATAATAATAATAATAACTACTAACCGTCTGAACTGATCCTTCAAAGATTACCAAAATCCTATAGCCGCCACTTCCGGTTGAGCTCCCGACGTGGCAATAGCAAATAAAGCCTTTAGTAAAGAATCCAGCTTATCTGCTGGATCCTTAAAAACTTGAGCATGGGCTACCGGATAGGTCAAATTTTTATTTACAGAAGAAATAGCAGCATCGACCATTGGCATACTCCACTTCTTTGTAAACATTTCCTCCATTGGGTATAAAGGAGAAAATCTTTTAGGAGGAAAAAAAACACAATCAGGGTGATCCCAGTCAGCATACACCATCTGTGCCAATAGCGGGTGCAAGTGAAAAGCCTGAGAACTCTGCAGAGGCCACAAAGAACTCAATGAGAAGGAATCTAACACTTCCAATGGAGGTAACAAACCCAGACCGAACCAACTCCGTCAGGGACTGAACCAACAATTCTGGGACTGAGGCTGAAATGGCTCCTCAAAACCTGACTCTTCAGACAAGGAATACTCCACCTGACTCTCCTCCAGGTCATTTAAAAAGCACTTCTTCTTACACATCCCCTGCCCCATCCTGTTCCACTACAGGGGGGTTCAGGGGAGGCAGATCTTTCACACCCTTTTCCCACTGTAAAACAGAGGCAATCATACCGGCTATTTTACCTTCCAGACCAGCTAAAGCTGATGCCAAATTCAGATTGGCCAGTTGCCTCTGGCCTTTCAGGAGAAGTTGACAGTGGAAGCACGACTAGGATCCTCCAATCCTGACGGTGGCTTCCTCACGCCTCTTCCTGCTGTGCCCCCCCCCCCCCATTCCTCTTTCGGGAAGACATTGCTCCAGGCAATTATTGGGTTACAAAGAACTCCCTGTGCACCCAATTCTAATGTTAAGCTGTAATCCAGCTCATAGCAGCTATCACAGTTCAGCCTACAACCCAGTACCGGTGTCTGTTAATGCCTGTATCCACACACTACAGTGACTCGCATGCCCAGCAGCAGGCTGCTCTGTGTCCCCTCTGGCCGAGTGTCAGAAACCATGAATCAGACCGAGACAGAAGTACAGTTGATCACACTTGTTTAATAATAATAAAAAGGTAAACAGAGTAAGCGTAGCCAATACATAGCCAGAGTTCAGTAACCAGTAGTCAGCCAATGTCAGAGAGCCAGAGATCAACGTAGTAGTACAGCAAGCAGGATCAGGAGTAATGTAAAAGATAGATGCACAACCCAAACAAAAGAAAGAAAAACAATGTGTGTAAAAACAGAGAACACAAATTGGTGCAATAAATGTCCCGTTAGAACAAATAAGAACAAATACCAGCAAAAGAATATCAAAAAGGAATTATCTGAATTCAACCTGTGCTGAGATAAAAATAAATAAATAAAAAATGTGTACTAGCAAAGACACGGAAAAAAGTCCATAAAGTGTTCTATAAAAGTAGATTGTGGGTGGAAGAACCACCAATTAATCCTTTTCAAAATGTAGTCCCACACGCTAGCCAAATGATAATAAAGAATGACGGATGGCCGCTTACCAGAACCGTAGGACCTCTGTTACGGAAGTCTAATGGGCACAGACAAGAGGAAACACTCATGCAAGGGCGGTAGATTCAAACGACCACGCGACTCCTCTCCTCCACGGGTAAGACCAGGTTCAGCTATGCTCCATGGGACCCACGTTAGCGAGTAGGAATGGGGGCTACAGACAATAAGTCAAGCCTGTAGGACCAGGCCTTGCTGAGTTAATACGAAGGCTTTAGCCCAGCACAGCACACCTGCTATCAGCATTAGCAGTATTGGGGACACAAACCTGTGAGGCAAGACTATGGATTATACTTCATACTTTTCATGGTTCTCAGCCTGTATAGGGTGAGGACGTGGCACCGAGGTGGTAAAGCGGTTGCAGACCAAAGGTTTCAATAAGGAGACATGAAACACATGTCAAGGAGGAAGGTCCAACGCGTAAGCCACTGGGTTAATCCTGCGAAGGATACGGAAAGGATTAGGAACAGAAAGTCGGAGGTTGCAAAATGACAGCCAAACTCTGTCCCCAACCTGATAGGAAGGCGCAGGCAGGCATCTGCGGTCAGCATGGAGTCTGTACCCATCGTTAGCATGTCGCAAAGCCTGCTAGACTTGTGCCCAAGTGGAACGAAGGCCACAGAGATGCTCCTCTAACGCAGGAATACTCTGCAGAACAAACAAGGCAGGCAATACGGAAGGTTGTAGACAAAATAAAGAAAATCTTGCGAGCCACAGCGGTCCAATGCCAAGTGTATGACAATACCCAACTGCAAGCGCAGATCACGTTTCATATACCATGCAAGCTAATCTAGATGGAAAATATGCGCTGCGCTAGAGAAAACTATATCACTGTATTGTCTCTAGAGTGTAATATATATATATATATATATATATATATATATATATATATATATATATATATATATATATATATATATATATATATATATATATATATATACACACACACACACACACACATATACACACTATATTGCCAAAATATTACAGTGCATAAACAAATGCAAAAGTGCTTAGTGCTCCAAAATGACCATAATGGATAATCCTGGTAAATGATCATAAAGTGATTGGTGAAAAAGTCCCATAAACGACATCAAATAAGTGCGTATAAACAGAGTCCATAAATGGGGTTATCCAATATGCTCATAAATTCTTGATGCTGCAAACCATGTTCCGGTGCACTCCAGTGCCCCCCCCCCCCCCAGGTGAATGTGCTCACCTCAGAGCGTGTGACCCAGCCGCTACACTGAGTTAAACCACGCTTTGGAGCCACCCCCGGGCTTAATACTGATTATCAGACGTTAATCTCCAACTCGGTTCAATGCAGCTCCATAGATATAAAACAAGATGAAACTACATGGTGTAATAGTGTTGGGTAAATTTATTGAATAAATTAGACTTCCCACAATGGGGTACTCACATAATCCTGGTGCGTAAGTGCACCGCTCTATAATCAGCCTCCGAGATAGCAATAAAAAAGCAGGTATGGCGTAAGGTATGGTATGCGTCTCCTCTACAGACTCCGTGCTGCTCACTCCATCCTGGCCCCTCCCCTACACGTGTTCAACACAGGGATCACTTGTCTTCATCAGGGGGATGTGATTGGATGGATGCTCTATGGTTTAAATATAGTGATCGCGGCCATTTTGCCATGGTCCGCGGACACTCTAGTGCTGGGCTACAAACTCCATCAGGATACTGGATGTATAAGTTAGCCTACGAACGTTGATTACTAGGGTATAAACTATTACTAAAGCAAAAAGCCTATCGCATATCAATCAGTGTATAACCGACAAGGAGATCTCAAACAAAAATGTTATATTCCAGGACGGAGCTCTGGTGTCCCGCATACCATACTGTACCTCAATGTAATACAATGAATAAAAAACACCTGATAAAAATGACATAGTGCAAGCGCTTAAAACAAACGGGTAAACTAGATCAAATGTGTACAATCAATAATAATCAATAACTAAAAATTAATTGAGGGTTATATAAAATATTCCAACTATAGCAATAAACGGTTGTTAGCCAATCAGTTCACTGCCATGTGTGGTAAATAAATCTCTGTACAACCCAGACGATAAATGACTATGTCATGAATATAAATGATATAACAAAAAATCAATAAATCTAATCTGATATGAAAAATTATTATTATTTATATTATAAATGGGAAATAAAATAAAAAATATTTTAAAAATATAAAAAACATAAAAAATAAAAATAAAATTATACAACTTCATTAATAAATCACACGCTCTGAAGTGAGCACATTAACCTAGGGGGGCCACTGGAGTGCACCGGAGCATGGTTTGCAGCACCAAGAATTTATGAGCATGTTAGATAACACCATTTATGGACACTGTTTATACGCACTTATTTGATGTCGTTTATGGGACTTTCACCAATCACTTTATGATCATTTACCAGGATTATCCATTATGGTCATTTTGGAGCACTAAGCACTTTTGCATTTGTTTATGCACTTTAATATTTTGGCGATATAGAATATCTCTCTCTATAATTATATATATATATATATATATATATATATATATATATATATATATACACACACACATACATATACACACACACATTTTGTATGCACATTGCACTTTAATTGCCTGATTTATTTTTATTTACTTATATATAAGATTTGATTTCTAATTGATAGAGAAACGGTCAATATATATAGATATATATCTATATAGATATATATAGATATATATATATATATCTCTATATATATCTATATATATATATATAGATATATATAGATATATATAGATATATATATATCACAGCGCATTTTTTCCCATCTATATTAGCTTGCACGGTGTATGAAACGTGATCTGCACTTGCAGCTGGGTAGTGTCATACACTTGGCATTGGACCGTTGTGGCTCTCAAGATTCTTTATTTTGTCTACATCAATTTCAATTTCATATACTTGTTGGTAGCCCTATGGATCCGTTTTTTGAGAATAGGGAATTAGATCTAGAGGATCCATTTACAGATAATAAGGCTAAGGAAGATGATATAACACATTTGTTTAGAAAATTAGGGCACTGTATGGCTAAAAAGAGTAATGTGTGGTGGGACCTATTCTGGAAAAATATTTGAAGGACAATATGGTGCCCAGAAAATTAAGATAGGATATTCCCATTAAATGACGGTTTATTGGGGGATGAGGATATTGAGAAATGGTATGCTTTCTTTGATGGCAAAGGGAGAGAGGTTATGGATTTTCTCATTAAGAGAAAACAGAAATTTAAGTCATTAGAGGTTCAAATTAAAGAAATTAGGGATAAAATTAATCCATTTAAGGAGACACCTGAATATGCAAAACTCATGGGTGAGTTACAGAAAAATGATTTAGAGAATAGGAATGTGAAGAAAAAGAAATATTTGAGGGACCTTGAGGATTACCAAAAAAAAAAAAAAAAAAAAAAAAAAACAGGTTTTTTGCTAGCAATCATTAATAACCAGGAATACGGATAACCCCCAACAGACTAACAGAAAGGAATGGGGGTTCCAAAACACCACAACCACAAGGTCAACAAAATCATCAACATTATGAAAATAAGCAGCCCTATAGGGGATATCCTCCATATCAGGAGGATAGGCAACCCTTTGTACCATATAGGCAACCACCTAGGAAACCACACTATGACCAACAGGAATATCGAGGATATGATGGGAATGAGGGTCGCCATCCACAATATGGTCCATCATTAAATCAGGAGAATTGGGGTTTTAGAGGGCCACAATATCGAAGGAATGAGAATAGAGCCCAACAGCGTGGAAATCAATATGGATGGGGGTATCAATCCAACCATACCCCCTACCGTAAGAGGGGACAACAAAATAATCATTATTACTCACATGGTCATCAGATTAATTATGGATACCAGCAAGGAACACCTTATGGGGGAGGCCCACGCCAACCCCATAGGGGTCCCCCACAAGCTGAGTACCAGCATCAAGGATATTTTCCCTGTCTTAATGATACCTTAAGGGGGGAGTTTATTACTGACCCAAACCTCAACGAGTGAGATACGAAAAATCTCCGCAGGATCATTATGGGGTACCCGTTCACAACAGTTATCAACCTCTGGAGGATAATGGGGACCAGCACTCAGACAAGTCTTTTTTGGGGAGGGGGGGGGGTCCACCCGCGAATCAAGAAACCCAGAAAGAGGGGGGGGGAAGCTGGACGAAGGGTACAGCAAAAAGGCAGGAAGATTAGGGGAAGGGATTTATAACTTAAGTGGTGCTGTATTGTCAAGGGAGGAATTACCCTGGACAAGGGTATAAAATTTGCGCCAAAGAAGGGGCTTAACAAATTTGAAACTTATGTTGGACTGCAGAAATTTATCAGGAAACTCAATATAAAAAAGTATTATGCCCTCAACCCGGTTGAAAGAACTACGAACAAAAAATTCACTAATTTAAGGAACAACTCTGTATTTAACCCCCATATAACTAATAACAAATACATGGATCTGTTTAAGAAACTAGTCACCACTGAATTGGAACAGTTACCCACTAAGAAGGTATACGAGCATAAGGACCTGAAAAAAGGAATGGAATTATTGGAAAATAGAACCGACATAGTGAACAGACCAGCGGACAAGGGGGGGGGTATTGTTGTATTGTCCCTGGAACAATATAAAGGTGAGATGGAAAGAATATTAAGTGACAGGGATACATACCAATTATTGAATACCAATCCCTCTAAATCCTTTAAAGACAAATTAGAACTTATACAGTACAGTGCGGATAAAAAACTTCTCAGCAAACAAGAGGCAAAATATTTGGTTCCTATGGTTAGTAAAATTTCGGTAATATATTATCTACCTAAAATTCACAAAAATAGTACGAATCCCCCCGGAAGACCCATAGTGAGTGGGATTGAGTCCTTGACACCCAGATTGGGAGAGTATATCGATCTCCACCTACAACCTTTAGTGAGAAAAACAGATGCTTTCCTCAAGGATACTAAGCATACTCTACAATTATTAAGAGAATGTAGTATAAATGACAACATAATTATGGTCACGGGTGATGTAGCCTCGTTATATATCAACATTGATCATGAAGGAGCTTTAGATGCCGTCAAATGGGCTTTAGAGAAAGAAGGTGATGTAGTGGAGGAAGGCCTACATGCATTCGTTTTAAAATGTTTGGACTTTTGTCTACAACACAATTTCTTCTGGTATGACAACAAATTTTACCTACAAACAAGAGGCGTTGCTATGGGCGCCAAGTTCGCCCCTAGTGTAGCGTACCTCTATATGTGGGAGGCTGAAAATGTTCTTGGGGGGAGACATGGGGACATCTTACTATATAAAAGGTTCATAGATGACCTACTAATTATTTGGAGGGGAAGTATGGAATCACTGATGGGGTTACTGGAGTCTATGAATGATCATGATCGCAACATCGCTCTAACCTGGGATATCAGTAGAGATCGTATACATTTCCTTGATTTGGAGATATCTAATACTACAAGAGGTATTGAAACCAAATCCTTCTTCAAAATAACTGACCGTAATTCATATATCCCCACCTCAAGTTGCCACTTTAGACCGTGGCTGGACAATATACCCAGAGGCCAGTTCATGAGGATGTGGAGGAATTGCACTCAGGAGGAAGATTTTGAAGTCCAATCGGATATGTTGAGTAAAATGTTTATGGATAAAGGATATCATAAAGAGTTTCTTGAAAATGAAAGAATTAAGGTTAGGAGTCTAGACAGAGAAGAGGTATTGATGGATAAGATTGAAACCAGAGGAACCGATGAGGATAGGGGCACCTGTATTGTTTTAGATTATAATTTATAGAGCAAAGAGGTGGAAAAGATCATACGTAAGTATTGGAATGTGTTAAGGCAGGACATCCACCTCAGGGGTTCATTATCTGATAAGCCTAAAATCATCTACAAGAGAGCACCAAGTTTGCGTGGCAAATTGGTACATAATGTTGTGGAACCACCCCTTTCGAAACCCAAGATGTTTTGGGGCTTGAAAGGTTTTTATGGTTGTGGAAGGTGCTATAGCTGCATAAGGGTTCCAACCAATAACAAGAGGGTGAAAGAATTTCATAATCCCCATACTGATCAGGTGTACACCATTAGGGATTTTATATCTTGTAACAGTAGATGTATACGTGGTAAAATGTCCTTGCGATTTCATTTATGTTGGTCGCACCACAAGAGCTTTAAAGGATCGAATGGAAGAACATGTGAGAAATATACGTAAAGGATTCGATAAACATTATCTTTCCATACATTTCAAAGAGATTCACAATCAGAGCACTGCAGGAATGCAATTTTGGCTAATAGAGGCATCAAAATGCCATTGGAGAGGCTCTAATTACATTAGAGATATTAGTAAACGTGAGTCTTGGTGGATACACCAGCTTGGCTCCTAATCACCTAGGGGGTTGAACAAGGAATTCGATCTCAGGTGTTTCCTTAGAAATTTTTAACCCCTTGGTGATTACCTTTTGGGGGGTTCCTCCCTTTATTATTCATAATTTATATAATCTAAAATCTCTTTGGTTATTTTAATTGTTTTGTGTTTAGGGTTTCAGATACTCCATATGGTGAGTTTATCTAGTATTTATACAATATACTATATTATGATGTTTTGTGTTCAGGGTTTCAGATACTCCATACAGGGAGTTTATGTAGTATTTATATAGTGTACTGTGTTGTATACCATACAGTATACTATATTATTGCTATATTATGATGGTTTTAATGCTATACGATTGGATGTGGGCAATTTGATATATCTACACACTAGGCGATCTGTTGTGGACGTACACACAACTGGCATTATAATGGTTTCCTCTTTATAGGGCTCATTTGTTTTTAATTTCTTTATGAGTTTATTTGTGGATGGGCTCATTAATTCAAATTGTTTTGTGGATGGGCTCATTAATTTTAATTTATTAATGAAGTTGTATAATTTTATATAGTTTTTAAAATATGTTTTATTTTTATTTTATTTCCCATTTATAATATAAATAATCATTTTTTATATCAGATTAGATTTATTGATTTTTTGTTATATCATTTAGATTAGATATTATTCATTTGTATATTCATGACAGTCATTTATCGTCTGGGTTGTACAGAGATTTATTTACCACACATGGCAGTGAACTGATTGGCTAACAACCGTTTATTGCTATAGCTAGAATATTTTATATAACCCTCAATTAATTTTTAGTTATTGATTATTATTATCGATTGTACACATTTGATCTAGTTTATCCATTTGTTTTAAGCGCTTGCACTATGTCATTTTTATCAGGTGTTTTTTATGCATTGTATTACATTGAGGTACGGTATGGTATGCGGGACACCAGAGCTCCGTCCTGGAATATAACATTTTTGTTTGATATCTCCTTTCCGGTTATAGCACTAGAGTGTCCGCGGACCATGGCAAAATGGCCACGATCATTATATTTAAACCATAGAGCATCTGTCCAATCATATCCCCCTGATGAAGACACGTGATCCCTGTGTCGAACACGCGTAGGGGAGGGGCCAGGATAGAGTGAGCAGCACGGAGTCTGTAGAGGAGACGCCATACCTGCTTTTTTATTGCTATCTCGGAGACTGATTATAGAGTGGTGGACTTACGCACCAGGATTATGTGAGTACCCCATTGTGGGAGAGGGAGAGGGAGAGGGAGACCTTGGCTACCTTCTGGAAGCATCTCTCACTGCACTGTGGCGACCAGGACAGAACCACAGCACGGAACAAATCAAAAGAAGGGCTGTGCCTCTGTAACCAAGGATAACCAAAAGGAACAGTCTCATGAGTCACATGGGCAGGCTGTAGAGGTCTCCCGTCAAGAGCCTCAATGGCAAGTGGAGTGTTACGCAGCTGCAGCAGAATCGGGTGGTTCGATACAAAGGCAGCATCAATGAACAGGCCTGCAGTCCCAGAGTCGATTAGAGCCTGTATCTCGATGTATGACTCAGCCCAAGACAGGTTAACCAAAACCAGAGGCTTAACTTTCTGGGAAACTGGAGACGAAACAACGCCACCTAAGGTCTGCCCGTGAAAGGAACTCAAGGTTCGGTCGTTCCCTGGACGGGTAGGACAAGACTTCAAAAAGTGACCAGCCTGGCCACAATAAAGGCACAATCTCTCCCTCCTCCTAAGGGCTCTCTCATCCGCAGAGAGACACATGAAGCCCAAGTGCATGGGTTCAGGGTGGGACTGTAAAGCTCAGAAACAAAATGTACAGGAGGCTTGTGCCAGCGCTCCTTAAAAGAGAGAGTCTTTCCGAGTCTAGAGTCAATGAGGATGGCACATGTGATCAACATCTCCAGCTCAGTGGGTATATCTCGGGCTGCTATCTCATCCTTGATGTTATCCGAGAGACCATGAGAGAAGGCAGCCGCAAGGGCCTCATTGTTCCAAGCAACCTCTGCTGCCAGAGTACAGAATTCAATGGCGTAATCGGCAACAGTTCTCATACTCTGATGGATATGAGGCTCTTGGCAGCAGAAGCGGAGCACGCGGGAACGTCAAATACCCTTTTGAAGGAAGCCACAAATTCTGGGTAACTCAGGACCACGGGTTTTTGTGTCTCCCATAGAGGGTTTGCCCAAGCCAAGGCTCTCTCAGAAAGCAAAGATATCACGAAACCTACTTTGCTTCTGTCCGTGGGAAACTCCTGGGGCAGCATCTCAAAGTATATCTCAACCTGGTTGAGAAACCCTCTGTATTGAACTGGATCGCCCCCAAATCGCTGGGGAAGCGGAGCGGAACCAGACATGCCTCTTATAGAGGTAATACTCGAGGCGGGTGCCTGCACAGAGATTGGAGCAGCAGCAGGGATGGCCTGCAACACAGGTTGTACCGGAGCAGCCATAGTGGAAGATTCCAGGTGAGCTGTGCGACTCAGGAGCATTTGTAACGCCAAGGCAAACGAATCCATGCGGATTCTGGTCATCCAATCTGGAATATTACCAACAAGTGGACTGACTGCATCTTCTGAATTCATGGCCTTCGCCTACTGTCAGAAACCATGAATCAGACCGAGACAGAAGTACAGTTAATCACACTTGTTTAATAATAATAAAAAAGTAAACAGAGTAAGCTTAGTCAATACATAGCCAGAGTTCAGTAACCAGATCGGGTAGTCAGCCAATGCCAATGTCAGAGAGCCAGAGATCAACATGGTAGTACAGCAAGCAGGATCAGGAGCCAGAAGGGACGTCAGCTGAGCAAGTCTTCAACAGGAACGCAGGAGAAAGTCTCTGAGATGTGACCAAAGGCGAAGGCAGAGATGAAGTGAGCTGGACAGCTTTAAGTAGCCAGGACTGATGAGCAGATCATCAACAGCTGAGTCACTGTGGAAAGAAAGGAGCTGGCAATTAGACAGCTGAGCGGCCAGCTCAGAGAAGGAAGGGCTGAGCCCAGCCCTGATACTGAGTCCATGTGCAGGGAATGCACCCTTAAATATTGGTTTCAGCATCTGTGCCTGTACAGCGTCCACGTGCACGCTTGTTTCCTCAATGCACATCCGCCGCATTCAAGCCACGCCCCCAGCTTCCGGCAAACCCGCCTGCTCCATGTGCACGTTTGCAGCTCTGTCACCGCCTCCGCCACCACCTACTTCTGAGGAGGGGAACGGCCACTGGCACCAGATGAGACGTGCTGTGTGGGCCGGGAGAGAGCTCCCCACCGCCTATCGGGCTTACTGAGCGGTTCTGAGTATGTGAAGTATGGGAAACATGCCAGGAATTAAACAGCCTGCCCGGACACAGCAGCATTGCCATCTAGTGGGCGATTTCAGGCAAGACACTCTGGTTACTGTATGTTTGTTTAACCACGTCCGGACTGCCCTCCATATATATTCATGTGGCAGGGTGGCCCGGGTGCGCAATCGACGTACTTGTACGTCAGTCTGTGCATTAGATACAGCGGGCGCGCACACCGCGGGTCCGGCGGACCCTATGTTCGCCGGCCACCAGCGATCACGGTGAAGCAGAACAGGGATCTGCCCATGTAAACAAGGTAGATCCCCATTCTGACAGGGGAGACGATCGATCAGCTGTTCCTTGTGATCAGGAACAGCGATCTTTCTCCCAGTGGGCCCATCCCCCCCCCCCCCCGAGTTGAAAAGCAACTCCCTAGGGAATACGTAACCCTTTGATCACCGCTAGTGTTAACCCCTTCCCTGTCAGTGCCATTTATACAGTGATCAAGTCCCTAAATCTTTCCCCTATTTTGTAGACGCTATAACTACTGCGCAAACGCTTATTGCGATTTTTCGTACCAAAAATATGTAGCAGAATACATATTGGCCTAAACCGATGAATTTGTTTTTTTATATTTTTTTTTGGATGGGTATTATAGCAGAACGAAAATTTTTTTTTTCAAAATTATCTTCTGTTTATAGCGCAAAAAATAAAAACCGCAGAGGTGATCAAATACCACCAAAGGAAAGCTCTATCTGAAGGGAAAAAAGATCAATTTTGTTTGGGTACAATGTCGCACGACCGCGCAATTGTTAAAGCGACACATTGCTGTATCGCAAAAAAAGTTGTTAACCAGTTACAGACCGAAAGATTTTCCTGGTCAATGACCAGGCCATTTGTGGTACGGCACTGCGTCACTTTAACTGGCAATTGCGCAGTCCTGCAACGCCTTTTTACCCAAACAAAATTTACATCCTTTTATTCCCACAAATAGAGCTTTTTTTGGTGTTATTTGATCAACTCTGTTTTTTTTATTTTTTGCGCTATAAACAAAAAAAAATATTATATATATATATATATATATATATATATATATATATATATATATATATATATATATGACAGAAAGTATTCAGACCCCCTTAAATTTTTCACTCTTTGTTATATTGTTGTGTTATTAATCTCCTAGATTGTAAGCTCTAAAGAGCAGGGCCCTCTGATTCCTCCTGTATTGAATTGTATTGTACTTGTACTGTCTGCCCTAATGTTGTAAAGCGCTGCGTAAACTGTCGGCGCTATATAAATCCTGTATAATAATAATATTGCAGCCATCTGCTAAAATCATTTAAGTTAATTTTTTTCCTCATTAATGTACACACAGTACCCTATATTGACAGATAAACACAGAATTGTTGACATTTTTGCAGATTTATTAAAAAAGAAAACCTGAAATATCACATGGTCCTAAGTATTCAGACCCTTTGCTGTGACACTCATTTAACTCAGGTGCTGTCCATTTCTTCTGATCATCCTTGAGATGGTTCCACACCTTCATTTGAGTCCAGCTGTGTCTGATTATACTGATTGGACTTGATTAGGAAAGCCACACACCTGTCTATATAAGACCTTATAGCTCACAGTGCATGTCAGAGCAAATGAGAATCATGAGGTCAAAGGAACTGCCTGAAGAGCTCAGAGACAGAATTGTGGCAAGGCACAGATCTGGCCAAGGTTACAAAAACAATTGCTGCTGCACTTAAGGTTCCTAAGAGCACAGTGGCCTCCATAATCCTTAAACTGAAGACGTTTGGGACAACCAGAACCCTTCCTAGAGCTGGACGTCTAGCCAAACTGAGCTATTGGGAGAGAAGAACCTTGGGGAGAGAGGTAAAGAAGAACACAAAGATCACTGTGGCTGAGCTCCAGAGATGCAGTCGGGAGATGGGAGAAAGTTGTAGAAAGTCAACCATCACTGCAGCCCTCCACCAGTCGGGGCTTTATGGCAGTGGCCCCACGGAAGCCTCTCAGTGCAAGACACATGAAAGCCCACATGGAGTTTGCTAAAAAAACACCTGAAGGACTCCAAGATGGTGAGAAATAAGATTCTCTGGTCTGAAGAGACCAAGATAGAACTTTTTGGCCTTAATTCTAAGTGGTATGTGTGGAGAAAACCAGGCACTGCTCATCAACTGTCCAATACAGTCCCAACAGTGAAGCATGGTGATGGCAGCATCATGCTGTGGAGTTGTTTTTCAGCTGCAGGGACAGGACGACTGGTTGCAATTGTGGGAAAGATGAATGCAGCCAAGTACAGGGATATCCTGGACAAAAACATTCTCCAGAGTGCTCAGGACCTCAGACTGGGTCAAAGGTTTACCTTCCAACAAGACAATGACCCTAAGAACACAGCTAAAATAACGAAGGAGTGGCTTCACAACAACTCCGTGACTGTTCTTGAATGGCCCAGCCAGAGCCCTGACTTAAACCCAATTGAGCATCTCTGGAGAGACCTAAAAATGGCTGTCCACCAACGTTTACCATCCAACCTGAGAGAACTGGAGAGGATATGCAAGGAGGAAAGGCAGAGGATCCCCAAATCCAAGTGTGAAAAACTTGTTGCATCTTTCCCAAAAAGACTCATGGCTGTATTAGATCAAAAGGGTGCTTCTACTAAATACTGAGCAAAGGGGTGATATTTCAGGTTTTCTTTTTTAATAAATCTGCAAAAATGTCAACAATTGTGTGTTTTTCTGTCAGCGAGGAAAAAAAATGAACTTAAATGATTTTAGCAAATGGCTGCAATATAACAAAGAGTGAAAAATTTAAGGGGGTCTGAATATTTTCCGTCCCCACTGTATAATTATTATAATATATATATATATATATATATATATATATATATATATATATATATATATATATATATATATATATATATATATATATACACACATACATACATACACACACATATATATATTTACATCCAAATAAGGTGAAAGGTGTAGGAATTACAACAGTTTGTATATGTGCCTCCCACTTTTTAAAGGGATCAAAAGTAATGGGACACTTGGCTGCTCAGCTGTTCCATGGCCAGTTGTGTTATTCCCTCGTTATCCCATTTACAAGGAGCAGATAAAAGATACAGAGTTAATTTCAAGTGTGCCATTTGCAGTTGGAATCTGTTGCTGTCAACTCTCAATATGAGATCCAAAGATCTGTCATCAATAGGCTGAAAAAAACAAAACAAACCCATCAGAGAGATAGCAAAAACATTAGGTGTGGCCAAATCAACTGTTTGGAAAATCCTTTAAAAGAAAGAACGCAACGGTGAGCTCAACAACACCAAAAGACCCAGAAGACCAGGGAAAGGAACTGTGGTGGATGAGCGAAGAATTCTTTCCCTGGTGAAGAAAACACCCTTCACAACAGTTGGTCAGATCAAGAACATTCTCCAGGAGGTAGGTGTATGTGTGCCAAAGTCAACAATCAAGAGAAGACTTCACCAGAGTAAATACAGAGGGTTCACCACAAGATGTAAACCATTGGTGAGCCTCAAAAACTGGAAGGCCAGATTAGAGAGCTTGCCAGATAACATCTAAAAAAAGCCTTCACAGTGCTGGAACAACATCCTATGGACAGATGAGACCAAGATCAACTTGTACCAGAGTGATGGGAAGAGAAGAGTATGGAGAAGGAAAGGAACTGCTCATGATCCAAAGCATACCACCTCATCAGTGAAGCATGGTGGTGGTAGTGTCATGGCGTGGGCATGTATTGCTGCCTATGGAACTGGTTCTTTTGCATTTATTGACGATGTGACTGCTGACAAAAGCAGCAGGATTAATTCTGAAGTGTTTTAGGCAATATTATCTGCTCATATTCAGCAAAATGCTTCAGAACTCATTGGACTGCGCTTCACAGTGCAGATGGACAATGACCCGAAGCATACGGCGAAAGCAACCAAAGAGTTTAAGGGAAAGAAGTGGAATGTTATGCAATGGCCAAGTCAATCACCTGACCTGAATCCGATTGAGCATGCATTTCACTTGCTGAAGACAAAACTGAAGGGAAAATGCCCCAAGAACAAGCAGGAACTGAAGACAGTTGCAGTAGAGGCCTGGCAGAGCATCACCAGGGATGAAACCCATCGTCTGGTGAGGTCTATGCATTCCAGACTTCAGGCTGCAAAGGATTTGCAACCAAGTATTAAAAAGTGAAAGTTTGATGGATGATTGTTAATCTGTCGCATAATGAGGGAATAACAGACACCTGGCCATGGAACAGCTGAGCAGCCAAGAGTCCCATTACTTTTGGTCACATATACAAACTGTTGTAATTCCTACACCGTTCACCTGATTTGAATGCAAATACCCAAATTAAAGCTGAAAGTCTGCAGTTAAAGCACATCTTGTTCGTTTCATTTCAAATCCATTGTGGTGGTGTATAGAGCCAAAAAGATTACAAATATGTATAGCGATAATAAATATCCCCAAAAAAATGTTTTTAAAAAACAAATTTCTTCATCAGGTTTAGGCCAATTTATATTCTAAAAAAAGTTTCAAAAAAAACGCAATAAGCGTATATTGATTGGTTTTGCGCAAAAGTTATAGTGTCTACAAACTATGGGAAAGATTTGCTTTTTTTTTTTTTTTTTTTAGTAGTAATGGCGGTGATCTGCGATTTTTAGCGGTACTGCGACATTGCGGCAGACAGATCGGACACTTGACATATTTTTGGGACCACTGACCTTTATACAGCGATCAGTGCTATAAGGGAAGAGGTTAACACTGGGGGGGCGATCAAGGGGTTTGTGTTCCCTCGTGAGTGTTTCTTACCGTGGGGGGGGGGGGGCTGACTGGGGGAGTTAACATATCGCTGTTCCTACATAGTAGGAACAAATGATCGGTCTCCTCTCCCCTGACAGAACAGGGATGTGTGTGTTCACACACACACAAACTTCCATTCTGGCTCTCGTGCCTGCGGGTGGCTGGCAGCGATCCGGCGGCTCTTTAAAGGGAACAACGTACCCATATGTTTTTCGGGAATGTGCCACTTTTCAGATGTATATCGGCATGAGCCGGTTGGCAAGTGGTTAAAGTGCAAAAAATAAATTTTTTTTTTCTAAAAAAAAGGCTTACCAATCCCATTACAGGATACTGCCAAATTTAGCCAGATATCTAACCTTCACGGCGGGCCTAGTCTCTCCTGGACCTTCAAGGACAGGGTAACCCTATATTTTTTGTGGTCCACTACCTTGGACCCATAAAGCTTCATGCCGGAAAACCTTTGGTATCTTTTCCATACCAAGGATCTGATCCGCAGGGTCCAGCGTCCAATGGGTCGCATTACAGGCACAACCTCGTTGCTTCCGTTCTCATCGAGGCTCAGGTATCATCCATTTTAGGTTCCTTTACCAAATCAAATGGATCCGATCGCATAGTCCCTTGATCCTGGCGGGACCTTTTTAAAAGGATAGATCAGAGAGAGCTAACCACCATAACCATCACCTTTAAGACACTGGTGAAAAAAACAATGGTATTTCCTTTATGGGAGGGGAGGGGTTATATAGAAGGGGACTTCTTGTCTTTTTGGTTTGTCAGTGTCCATTCACCTATAGATGGCGTATAACCCATATGGTAATTATGGCTGCTCTGTGCCCTGTGATGTATGATAAAGAAAAGAAAAAAAAAAAAAAAGCTGACGAGTTTTAACCCCCCCTAAACATTATTAAACCCAAAAGCAAACACGTATTCTATTGCAGCTTACAAATTCTTCGATGCAACGGCTGCAATAGATTTCTTTTATAAGCTTTCTTCTATTTTCATCTGGTGATCCAGCCAGTAAATCTGCTGTTTTTCTAAAGAAGCTCTCTTCCAGATGTATCAGTTTACAGGGATGAGACAAACCATTTACGACTGACAGAGGTGTTCCTGCAATGATCAGCTTTTACTTGTTTGTGAAAAACTTTTATCCCAAAAGAAAGAAAAAGCTGTTTGCTGTAACTGGTTATAAAAGTGTGAACTGCAGTTGGCTTCAATTTGTTTGTGTATTTAACCACTTGAGGTCCGGGCCATAGCTGAATGACGGCCACAGCGCGGACCTCAATTTCCGGGAGGCCGTCATGGGACATCCTCCCCTGTGCACACGCAACCTGCAGGACCGCGCTGTGATCACTGAGTCACGGAGACTCGGATGATCACAGATGATGATCCCGGTCCCTTACCATGTGATCAGCTGTCAGCCAATGACAGCTGATCACATGATGTAAACAAAAGCTCGGTAATCGTTTTTTTTTTTCTCCTCACGCTGTTAGCGCGAGGAGAAAAAAAAGCCGATCACCGGCTTATGTTAAAGGGACATCGGTCCCAAAGAGAAAGGAGGCACATATGCCTCATCTCTGCCTGCCAGTGCCACCTGCTAGTGCCCACAGTGCCCAGCAGTGCCACCTATCAATGCCCACAGGTGCCACCTATCAATGCCCACCAGTGGTGCCAATCAGTGCCACCTAGCAGTGCTGCCATCAGTGCCTATCACTGCCACCCATCAGTGCCCATCACTGCCACCTATTGGTGCCCAACAGTGCCGCCTCATCAGCGTACAATGAAGGAGAAAAAATTACCTGTTTGTAAAATTGTATAACAAAATATTAAAAAAAATATACATTTTAATTCAGTCTTTCAATTTTTATAACAAAAACTAAAAACCGTAGTGGTGATCAAATACCACGAAAAGAAAGCTCTATTTGTGGGAAAAAAATTATAAAAATTTCATTTGAGTACAGTGTTGTATGACCGCGCAATTGTCATTTAAAGTGCGACAGCGCTAAAAGCTGAAAATTGGTCTGGACAGGAGGGGGGTTTAAGTGCCCAGTAAGCAAGTGGTTAAATCTGCTGGTACATTTAACATCCCCCCCCCCCCGCCCGAGTAAAAATGCTGCTGTAGGTTTGCTCACTGTGCTTATTCATCCAGAGTGGGGGACACAAATGCAGGAGGTGTGAAAATGATTGGTAAGCTGCCATATAGTACATTTGGTTTTGTGTTTCGTCCTCTAAGACTTCCAGAAGTCTTAGAGGATGAAACGCATCGGGTCTATTTTGCTACCCCAGCCACTTTCTACTGCGCTTTTTAGTTCAGTTGAACCAAATTTTTAATCGCCCATATTTTTATTGATTATTGGAAAACTTTTTTATATCAATAAATTTAACATCCTTGTCGGATTTACACCATGTGGAGGTTCTCTCTTTTTTTCTTTCACACTATGTGAACTGTCTCTGATTGAGCGGAGCTCGGTTGATGATCAAAGCCAGCCCTAGAACAGCAAATCAAGACAGCTGGAAGTCCATCCCCTCCGGTGGCGAGTAAGTCTCCAGGCTCTCCCTCTACCAAAATGTAACAGAAAACAAATTGCGCTAAAAAGTGTAAAAGAATGAGCTGCGACTAAATTGTTATACGACACCAAACAGAAACGAAAAAGGTAAAAAGTTGCAGTGACTGACTAGTAAAATATGAATTACTCCATAGTGAAAGGGAAATCAGTCCATATTCAGATGAAAAAACAGAATAAAAGTCCATATAAAACTAATAGTGATCAAAAAATGAAGTGCCGTGAAGTCTACACTAAGGTGACAGGTGAACAATTCCTCCACCACAAAGGACTGCCGCTTACCAGAAGTCAATGGTCCCTTATTACAGGGGACCGCCCCAAGCAGATGGCTGCAACCCCAGCCTGGGATCTCACTGGCATGCACCGTGTTCCTCAGCACCAAAGTAAACAGTCCGTGAACGGATCGGTATAGTGATCACATCTAATGCCCCGTACACACGGTCGGACTTTGTTCGGACATTACGACAACAAAATCCTAGGATTTTTTCCGACGGATGTTGGCTCAAACTTGTCTTGCATACACACGGTCACACAAAGTTGTCGTTCTAAACGCGGTGACGTAAAACACGTACGTCGGGACTATAAACGGGGCAGTGGCCAATAGCTTTCATCTCTTTATTTATTCTGAGCATGCGTGGCACTTTGTCCGTCGGATTTGTGTACACACGATCGGAGATTCCGACAACGGATTTTGTTGTCGGAAAATTTTATATCCTGCTCTCAAAACTTTGTGTGTCGGAAAATCCGATGGAAAATGTGTGATGGAGCCTACACACGGTCGGAATTTCCGACAACAAGCTCCTATCACACATTTTCCGTCGGAAAATCCGACCGTGTGTACCTTTGGGGGCTCATACCATATTGCTCCAATGGCCTCATTACTTAGCGCGACTTTTTGACTTTTCGTTTCTCCCTCTACCAAGAACATCTGATCTATTGGAATTAGATCCACTCTCACCGCTTGGCGGTACAAGCTCATTTAACTCACCGCCGATGGCCTGTGAGTCCACCATTTCTGGTAAGGGTATTTTATCTTTTTGTTCTTGAAGCTTCTTTGGAGAAGACAGTACCCTATACGTCAGTGCACTTTCAACACTTTTGGAGAAGCATATAAGATTAGAAGTATCTACAGTATCATGGCCTTATCTCCATGAATCCTTACCCTGCAGATTGATATGGACTCTAGATGTATAACACTATATCTACATGTCAATATATATTTATGTTCATGATGTACAGTATTTTGGCCTGTCAGGCATGCGGTATTGCTAACCTCATTTATTCATTCGCTCTTGTATGCTTATGTTATTTTGTGATTCACAGGATTATTTACTCATGGTGTGTTGATCCCGTTTTCTAATTTACATTTTTTTCACTTATATTTTTGTTGGTTTTGCACTAATGATGTCACGTTTATTGTGATTCACGGATACATTTCTGTCACTAACACTATTCATATTGGTTTTCATGTAACTAATGACCATTAGATCTATAAGCTACAGTGATCCCTGTGGCTACAATTGTTTATATATACTATTTAAATTACATATTTCCATTTTTGTACATTTTTCAAACGTCACTAACACAGTTGAGACACTGTATACACATTATTTTCAATACATTCCATTTTATTAGCGCCACACATTTTTGTCCACGTATATACCTTACAATTAGTCTGATTGTGGTGTTGGCTGCTTTGTATTCAGAGTTGGCGCGGCATTTCTCCCATTCACTTAATGCATCCTATGCATTAAGGTGAAAAAACACCTGGCAATGACGGCCCCCCTAGCCCCCCGTTTACTTACCTGAGCCCATTAACCTGCTGTGCGCGTCTCCTGGCGTCCTCTTCTCCACAGAGTCTGGCCGTTGATTGGATAGATAGGAGAGATTGATAGAAGCGCAGCCATTGGCTCGCACTGCTGTCAATCACTTGCAATGACGCGGCCCATCAGGGAGCGCGCCCGCAAGCTAACCCCCTCGGGATAGAGCTTCCCAGAGGGAGGTTGGCTATTGCAGGGAGAAGCCGAGACAGCCACCAAGGGAACCCAGAATAGGAGGATTGGGGCCACTCTGTGCAAAACTAACTGCACAGTGGAGGCAAGTATAACATGTTTGTTATTTATTAAAAAAAAAAAAAAAAAAGAACCCCTTTAAGTATTTTAATACATTTATCTGCTGGGTAATCTTGACAGAGGATAGTGTGAAGCAATACTGCCTTGTGAATGTCTCTTTGGTGGAAGAAATATCTGGTGTAACTACAGTGACAACCATATTAAGCTGTATGTATTTGGTAAGTCTTTCTGCGTGTTATGCCCTGTACACACGAGTGGACTTTGACCGGACTGGTCCGACAGACCAAATCCGGCGGACAATCCGACCATGTGGGGGCTTCATTGGACCTTCAGCGGACTGTTTGTCGAAAATCTGACGGACTTTAGATTTGGAACAGGTTTCAAATCTTTACGTCGGAACTCCGCCGGACCCAGTTCCTATCGAGAAATCCGCTAGTCTGTATGCTAGTCCAACGGACAAAAACCAACGCTAGGGCAGCTATTGGCTACTGGCTATGAACTTTCTTATTTTAGCCCAGTCGTACGTCATCACGTACGAATCCGTCAGACTTGGTGCGATCGTGTGTAGGCAAGTCCGTTCGTTCGAAAGTCCGTTGGAAGTCCATTGGAAGTCCGTCGGAAAGACAGACGGACCTTTGTTGCCGAAAAGTCTGCCTGTGTGTACAGGGCATTAGTGTGGTGGCAGAGGCTCCTGTGGCCTGCTATTATTATTATTATTATACTATACACAATGTATATATCGCCAACAGTTTGCGCAGCGCTTAACAAAACGAAGGCAGATATTACAGTTACATTACAATTTGGTACAAGAGGAATCAGAGGGCCCTGCTCATTAAAGCTTACAATCTATTCATTGATAATATAATATAATAGACTTAATCATTGCGCACTCCTCCTAAGGATGCACCTGCAGTGGGAATTCTGTTTGCACTTTTGTTTCACCCACAGGTATTTTATATTTGTCAACATTTGTGCAGGTATTTATTATTGTTTAATTATACTAGTGCAGCACTATCATGACACATCGGCAAAAGAAGCCTAGTCCTCAATTTGCGGTCTTAAAAGAGGAAGAGGAGGACTTTGATATTTTAATAAATTTTAACCGAGAATGAAGAAAACATAAGAAACATACATTCTCTTTAATAAAGCTTACCTTTATGTTTAGCAAGATAAACTGGTGGCCCCTTTAGTAGGAGCAAAAACATTCTCTCTGCAGATTTAACATTTTTTATTGCATTCAAATCTGCCTTTCCAGTGAAGAAGATTTTTCTGGAAGAGTTTCCACCTAGGAAAAAAAAAAGAAATTGATACAGCCTAAAGAACTTATCTTTTATATATAGTATAGTAATTCAAAATTCAATCTTCATTCAAAATTAAATCCCATTATTATGGAAAATATTGTATTCCGACAACTGTATGAGGTTAATACCTAATAATAGTATTCAGTATATAAAAGTAAACATTTTCAAAAAGTTTAAGTCACTCGATAAATTATTTAAATCCAAATTCACATGACTGTTCATGGCAGCTCTTTCCAGTTTATAAACCAAGCTGATTTTTTTTTTGCGATTTTCCATGCAGCTACTTTTCTTTGTATCAGGAGGTCATATCACTGTAATGGACATTTTGACAGGCGGTTTCATAGTCAATGGGCAACGTCCTAGTCATCAGGATGCAACATGGGTCACTGCCAAAGGTACTCACAAACAGTGCAGTGGAGCGCTGCAAATCAAAGGACAGGGATGCCGACTGTCACACAATGCTGCCTGTCACCCACTTGCGTTCATAAACCTTTTTCGGTCTATGCCTCCTTGGTTCAGAGTGCCACTACAAGAACCTTATGATCGAAAGCTGCGTTAGCAGAAGATTGGACATTTGCTTGGCAAAACTTTGAAAAAAGTATGAACAGAAGACCAGGTGGCCGCCTTTACACAGTTGAGTGACAGAGGCTTCGTTAATAAAGGGCCAGGAGGTGATTTTTGTTTTGGAGCAGACTCTTAATCAAATACCTTATTACCTTATCCACTGTGCATGAATTATGAAGTGGCATGCCCTTTGTGAACCTGAGAAAAGGACAAGGCAATATAGAGAGATTTCCTTTAGGTGCTTAGGAGCAGGGCAATGTTTAAACCACCTTTGGCAAGGATGGCCTGGGTGTAATACAACCTTGTAATCGTGAAGTATGAGGAAGGGTGAGGCGCATGCGCGGCTTCTAAAAAATGAGGACGTGTGATCCATCTGCTCTGGTCCTCGCCACCCTTCCGCAGCTCCCGCAATGTGATCCAGAGCTTCTTCAACCACAGGAGTTTCCCTCACTCACTGCCGCTACCCACAGGCACCCCATGGTGAAGATTGGACCCAAAAAACAGCCTCTCCACCCACCACAGAGCCGCGGCCTTTAAACTGTAGACCCCGGCCTCGAGTTTGCAGGACGATGCACCAGACCCCATGGACCCGCTCGTGGCAGATGGGGACGCTGTTCTAGATGTCTCACCCACCCAAACAGCTAGGATGTCTGCCCCCTCGACAGTGAAAGTCCTGGACACAAAGCTACAGTCCCTGCTACAGAACCTGATGCATATTACCCAGGAAATGGGGAAAATTGCCCAAGAATTGAGGCAAGATAGCTCATTTGGGTGAATGTACTGATACACTTGAAAAAAAATTTGATGAATTTGTACAATATGTGCACGTTCTTGAGGATGACAATGCAGCCTTGAAACATACCGTCTCCCAACTCGTCGCAGCAAGAGGACCTGGAGAACAGGGAACTTCGTCAGAACCTGAGGATTTGGTGTGTTCTTGAATCTGTGGGCGATCCTGAAATTAGTTCTCATCTCCCGAGTCTTTTTAATACTGTAGCTCCTCTCATTCCTGACAGATTGGCATTCAGACAGCTTCTGATGACGAAACATGTCAAGCTAGGACACATGGTGTGTTGGATCAAGCTCTAGATGGTATGCAACAAGCACAGCTGTTTTATTGGAGAGTCTGTGAGGACTTTATGTGATGCATCAAGTGTCTACAGCAAACTGTCTTTATACCAACCCGCTAAGGGGCCAGTTTTCGTTTCCCTTTTTGAATATCACGTGGTTGTCCCTCTGGAGTACAGATAGCAGCAGGGAGCTGTCGAAGCTCGTGTTTGGAGCCTTTGATCGTTGAGACCCACCACGGTCTGGATCTCGTTCAGTGTGGGAGAGTGAGGGCTGTTTCCTCTGGGCTGTTCCCCCGGGTTCACGGATCACAAGGTAGAGATGGGAGCCGGTTCCTGCAACCTCTGGTCAATAAGACTGTACAGCGCATTTGACCTCTCTTATCATAAGGGTCAACGCCATTCGGTGAGTAGGGACCATCACCTTTTTCTAGGAATCGTTTGGGAGCACCATCAACATTTGTTCACTATTGTATGACATTTCTACAAAGAGCACGTTTATATCTGAATGAGGAGATCATCATCTAATTCATTACCACTGGACTTTACTTACACATGTTTATTAATTTTTAAAAGGTCACCGATAGTGTCCATGCATCATGCACTGTTTGTCTTTGTCCTGTTTGGTCTTGTGGGTTGTTGTATTGCTGTTGAGTTCTATCTACACCTATGTGCTTTTCCCCTCTTCACTCTAGTCTTCTTCCCATATCTTTATCACTGCACCTTCCTCATTTTTACTCTTTTCCAGCTCTGGCTGGTCTTCCTCACTTCATACTTTGTCCCTCTCACTGGTGCACGGTTAGTACTATTATTTTCAATACCTCCATCGTTGTAGGGTTTCGAATGGGCAGCAGGGGGACTGGTTGTTTGTCTGTTCTATTATGTCACCCATCCACTCCTTCCACTTTTTGGTTTTCACTGCTCTTTCCTTGTTTGTTCCCCTTAGCCCTTCCCTCTTTTCCCTCCCCCTCTTTCCCTTTTTTTTTCCTCTTCATTTTTCATTATATTTCCCCCCACCCATTCCTTTCCCTCCTCTTTCCCTTCCCTCTTCTCCCCCCCCCCCTTTTTGTCGCACTTTTGCCCCCTGCATACCCTCGTACCTATATCCTAACACCAGCGAATTGTTTTGAATTAGGGGAACCATCATCCCTCTGGGGGAATTAATTATTCCTTGCTTTCAATCTAATTCCAGTATCACCATCACTCCATCTTGAGTGCAGTGTGTGCCGCCTGCTGGCCATTTTCCTTCCCCCCCCGCATGGGGGGTAATATATGCGTGATCCCTCGCAAGGCAGGTCTGGCCTATTACCCGCTCTCTGAGGAGTTGGCCTACTACTGGGGAGGCCAAAGACACAGGAGGGACCATATCCTTTTCATCATGAACACTTAGAACGATTGGGAACTTTGTGACTGGTAAGTATGCAATTTATGCAGATATGTTGTGTTACATACATAAGTCTGTTACCGTTACATAGTTACATAGTAGGTGAGGTTGAAAAAAGACACTCGTCCATCAAGTCCAACCTATGTGTGTGATTATGTGTCAGTATTACATTGTATATCCCTGTATGTTGCGGTCAAAAGTCTGAGTCTTATGATTTGCTTGATATATGTTTACATTCCTACAGCTAATAACTATCCTCTGAAGAAGACCCGGTTAGGGTCGAAACGCGTCAGGTTTTAATATTTATGATCTTGTTGTCCAAAATACACTGTATTGCACATTGTCCCCGTATACGGGCACTGTCCGTTGCATTTTTATCTTATACTGTATTCCAGTTCATCTGTTTTATACTACTCTTTGTACCAATAAAATTATTTTTTGACCATTTACTTTGTATTCATTGGCTGCTTTAAAGTCTCGCTAGGGGGTTTTTGTACAATTTTTAGGTCACCGATAGTTTTTTTTATTCACTGTGAAATAATATATTCTTTTTTTGCTAGCGCTGTTTGTCTAGGGATTAGTTCCTGTGACACCACTTTAGTTTAGACCGGGCTCACAGATCTTTAGCCCCTAAACTTCCTGCAGGAGCCAACCCAGAGACATCATAGTACACTTCCACTAATATGACAGCAAGGAAGCCCTCACACTGGCCAATCCACAACAAAACCAGATTGGAATGCAAAGGAACAAAGCTACAGATCATTAGCGATTCATCACCTATTACTGTCACTAAACGTCAAAGCTTCCATCCAGTAACTAGCCACCTGCAAAATCATCAGATCGCATATGCTGAGGCTTCCCCTTTAGTCTATCTGCTTCCTGTGATGGCATCCAATACTCTATGTGAGATCTCCAAGAGGGCGAAGCATTTGCCTGCAATTTAGGCCTTCCGCCTCTGCCAGAGGAAGTTCTCACACCGCTTCCCTTAACACCAAAACCTCCATCTGCACCAGTTTGGATCTGAAAACAGAAGGCCGTCTCCTCCCCACAACGGCTTCCTTCATCTAGACATCTAACCTGAAGGTTTTCTTGGAAATGGTTAGCATGGCTCAGTTTTAGGCCACGTCCTGTTCAGCCTCCCTAATTTGGGACCCTCTCCCACACCCATGGAGTGATTTTCTGGTTTGTTTTGCTTTCAATTACAGTTTTTCATTGTTAAGCCGGAAAATGGCAGGGACCACTCCTGTCTGTTTAGAGGTCCCCATGCTCCTCGCCCCTCGCCCTGGTCTAAGACTACAGCCCTGGACTCCCAAGCAGTCTTGGCCTCGCAGGCTTATATTTTTTTTATCTCATTTTTCTCTAGGTCTTTTTTTGACCTATTCCTCATTTTTTGTCCATTTTGACTTTTTTGCACTAATGACTGCCTTTATTTACACCCCCTTTTTAGGTCTTTCTCCCATAAGACACACCGTGTACCTTTTTTTTCGTTTTTTGCTTTTGCTTTGTGGTTTAATAAGATCACTGT
>NC_133327.1:482028098-482235598 GCF_042186555.1 Aquarana catesbeiana | reverse complement strand
AAAATAATTTGGCACTCAAAATTGTGTATACATATCAATTGACAGTAGTGGCTAAATATGTTTGGCACCTGCTTGAAATAATTAGGGTGTCTGATTAGACTCTTTTATTAAAGAGAAGTATTCACATTGAATTTGCTATTCATGAGAAGCAAACTGTGTGTCATTGATGAACCCAAAAAAATATACTCAAACTATTGTCCTTTTTTTATACACAGGATGAGTCCATCCAGGAGGAATGTGGGGAAAGTGGCAGGCAGGAGGAGACCAGGCCCATGGACAGCCTGGAGGAGGCCGGATTCACCATCATCCTGGAGGAGGCTGGGCCCAGTGTCAGGCAGGAGGTGGCTGCTCCCAGTGAGGTGGCTGCTCCCAGTGAGGTGGCTGGGCCAAGTGAGGTGGCTGGGCCAAGTGAGGTGGCTGGGCCAAGTGAGGTGGCTGGGCCCAGTAGGAGCCTGACCGAATCCCAAGTGCCTCCCCTCCACCTTCCCAAAAAAAGGGCCAGGAAGGGGATGGTCACACAGGACGCATCCCTGCGCCTCATGCAAGAGGCCACCCGTTTTTTAAGGAGCCCCCCCGAAGCGGAAGAATCCTATGGCTGCTACTTAGCCAGCAGGCTTCTTCAGATGAATAGGGAGCAGCGCCTCATTTGTGAGCGCCTATTTGGGGAAACAATCCATAAGGGGCTGCAGGGCACGCTAACACAAAACACCCAACTACATGAGGCAGCCCCCCCTCCTCCTCCTCCTCCTCCTCCTCCTGCCACAACTGAAACACCAGAGCCACAGCCTCAAAAGAAGGCTACAGGGAAGGCTGCAGGGCAGCGTGGAGGAAAGGCTGCAGGGAAGAGAAGAAAATGATGACCTGGGTTCAGTCTGGTCTGACAGAAGATGCAGGCTGTTGTAGGACCACAGTCTGGGGACATCTAGATCATCTGCTGGTGCTGTTGATCTCTGGGATTCTTGGACCAGATTGTGCTCCCTCTTATATGGACTCCGCAAGATCCCAATTTTCTGGTACACGACTTTTTCCAGCGTTGACTTCCTCTTTATTTTATTTTGACCATGAATAAATGGATCATTTTTTGAGTTTAGCAAAAGACTTTTTATGTTTTTTCTTTGAAATCATTGATTTTACACACAATGTTAAATTAACAAGGGACAACAATCTCATTGAGTTAGAAAAAAAACACACCAAAAATACATTACTAATGTTAATAATGTTCAAGTGGTAAGTCTTGAAAATCCAAAAATTTACGTAACCAAAAACGGTGCTTTGGGTTAACTTTATCTAAAAACTAAAAAATAATCACTATAAAAAAAAAAAAACAGAATAATGGGTTCTTTGTGGTAACTTTACAAACCTAAAAAAAAAAAAGGGGAAAAAGTATTATTAGTATGGAAACATTGTTTTTAAAATGCATACTATATCATTCATGAGATCAAAGAGAAAAAGAATCCAGAAATCAGTTTGGGAGAACTCTGATTATGAACAGCAAAACACCTTCGTTCTTTATAGAGCCTTCGTAAAGAAGAAATAAAATGCGCTGCATTCAACGATCACAGATTTTGCAGCGTGATGAATGTGCTACCTACAATACGAACACTAGTTTTACTAGACCGAGTGCTTCCGTTTAGTTTTTGCTTATGAGCATGCGTCGTTTTTTTGTCCGTCGGACTAGCATACAGACGAGCGGACTTCGGGGTCCGTCGTACTTACGACGTAAAGATTTGAAGCATGCTTCAAATCTAAAGTCCGTCGGATTTGAGGCTAAAAAAGTCCGTTGAAAGTCCGGAGAAGCCCACACACGATCGGATTACCAGCCAGCTTTAGTCCGTCAGCGTCCGTTGGACTTTTGTAGACGAAAAGTCCGACCGTGTGTACGCGGCATTAGTCTTATCAGCAGGGGTCTGCTGGAGGAACCCCCCCTCCCTCTTCAGGGACACAGATCCACAGCAAGGAGTCCCCAACAGAATCAAACAACAAACAATATATACATATATACACGACTGAGTCCGATTAATACAGTTCAAACCGGACCTCCAATTCACCCCACAAAGAGCACCATACCATGGAAAATCCAGGGCCCATAATCAAAAGGCAACAGGCTAGCGTTCAGTCCCCTCCAATAGCCTCTGTCTTGGGTGAGTCTGTCACAAGCCCACACTAGCACCTGGCTTCAGGTAGCTATACTGTAGGTGCAACTGTGCAGGGTACACAGTGCAGTAACTGGAAATACGTCAAGAGCCCACACAAGCACCTGGCTTCAGGTAGCTATACTGTAGGTGCTACTGTGCAGGGTACACAGTACAGTAACTGGAAATACGTGAAGAGACTACACAGGCACCTGGCTTCAGGTAGCTATACTGTAGGTGCAACTGTGCAGGGTACACAGTGCATTAACTGGAAATACGTCAAGAGCCCACACTAGCACCTGTGCTTAAGGTAGCTATACTGTAGGTGCAACTGTGCAGGGTACACAGTACAGTAACTGGAAATACGTCAAGAGCCTACACAAGCACCTGGCTTCAGGTAGCTATACTGTAGGTGCAACTGTGCAAGGTACACAGTACAGTAACTGGAAATACGTCAAGAGCCCACTCAAGCACTTGGCTTCAGGTAGCTATACTATAGGTGCAACTGTGCAGGGTACACAGAACAGTAACTGGAAATACGTCAAGAGCCCACACTAGCACCTGGCTTAAGGTAGCTATACTATAGGTGCAACTGTGCAGGGTACACAGTACAGTAACTGGAAATACGTCAAGAGTCTACACAAGCACGTGGCTTCAGGTAGCTATACTGTAGGTGCAACTGTGCAGGGTACACAATACAGTAACTGGAAATTCGTCAAGAGCCTGCCTTTGCTATTAATAGGATCACAAGATGTACACAAGCACCTGGCTTCAGGTAGCTATACTGTAGGTGCAACTTTGCAGGGTACACATTACACTAACTGGAAATACTTCAAGAGCCTACACAAGCACCTGGCTTCAGGTAGCTATACTGTAGGTGCAACTGTGCAGGGTACACAGTACAGTAACTGGAAATATGTCAAAAGCCTACACAAGCACCTGGCTTTAGGTAGCTATACTGTAGGTGCAACTGTGCAGGGTACACAGTACAGTAACTGGAAATACATCAAGAGCCCACACAAGCACCTGGCTTCAGGTAGCTATACAGTAGATGCAACTGTGCAGGGTACACAGTATAGTAACTGGAAATACGTCAAGAGCCTACACAAGCACCTGGCTTCAGGTAGCTATACTGTAGGTGCAACTGTGCAGGGTACACAGTGCATTAACTGGAAATACGTCAAGAGCCTACACTAGCACCTGGCTTAAGGTAGCTATACTGTAGGTGCAATTGTGCAGGGTACACAGTACAGTAACTGGAAATACGTCAAGAGCCTACACAAGCACCTGGCTTCAGGTAGCTATACTGTAGGTACAACTGTGCAGGGTACACAGAACAGTAACTGGAAATACGTCAAGAGCCTACACCAGCAGCTGGCTTCAGGTAGCTATACTGTAGGTGAACTGTGCAAGGTACACAGTACAGTAACTGGAAATACATCAAGAGCCTACACAAGCACCTGGCTTCAGGTAGCTATACTGTAGGTTCAACTGTGCAGGGTACACAGTACAGTAACTGGAAATATGTCAAGAGCCGACACAAGCACCTGTCTTCAGGTAGATATACTGTAGGTGCAACTATGCAGGGTACACAGTGCACTAACTGGAAATACTTCAAGAGCCTACACAAGCACCTGGCTTCAGGTAGCTATACTGTAGGTGCAACTGTGCAGGGTACACAGTACAGTAACTGGAAATATGTCAAAAGCCTACACAAGCACCTGGCTTCAGGTAGCTATACTGTAGGTGCAACGATGCAGGTACACAGTGCATTAACTGGAAATACGTCAAGAGCCCACACTAGCACCTGGCTTCAGGTAGCTATACTGTAGGTGCAACTGTGCAGGGTACACAGTGCAGTAACTGGAAATACGTCAAGAGCCTACACAAGCACCTGGCTTCAGGTAGCTATACTGTAGGTGCAACTGTGCAGGGTACACAGTACAGTAACTGGAAATACGTCAAGAGCCCACACAAGCACCTGGCTTCCGGTAGATATACTGTAGGTGCAACTGTGCAGGGTACACAGTACAGTAACTGGAAATACATCAAGAGCCTACACAAGCAACTGGCTTCAGATAGCTATACTGTAGGTGCAACTGTGCAGGGTACACAGTGCAGTAACTGGAAATACGTCAAGAGCCTACACAAGCACCTGGCTTCAGGTAGCTATACTGTAGGTGCAACTATGCAGGTACACAGTGCATTAACTGGAAATACGTCAAGAGCCCACACTAGCACCTGGCTTTAGGTAGCTATACTGTAGGTGCAACTGTGCAGGGTACACAGTGCAGTAACTGGAAATACATCAAGAGCCTACACAAGCACCTGGCTTCAGGTAGCTATACTGTAGGTGCAACTGTGCAGGGTACACAGTACAGTAACTGGAAATACATCAAGAGCCTACACAAGCAACTGGCTTCAGGTAGCTATACTGTAGGTGCAACTGTGCAGGGTACACAGTGCAGTAACTGGAAATACGTCAAGAGCCTACATAAGCACCTGGCTTCAGGTAGCTATACTGTAGGTGCAACTGTGCAGGGTACACAGTACAGTAACTG
Source organism: Aquarana catesbeiana (assembly GCF_042186555.1). Lineage (NCBI taxonomy): Eukaryota > Metazoa > Chordata > Amphibia > Anura > Ranidae > Aquarana > Aquarana catesbeiana. Next base: position 482,230,905 of record NC_133327.1, on the reverse strand, counting down.
GAAATACGTCAAGAGCCCACACAAGCACCTGGCTTCCGGTAGATATACTGTAGGTGCAACTGTGCAGGGTACACAGTACAGTAACTGGAAATACATCAAGAGCCTACACAAGCACCTGGCTTCAGGTAGCTATACTGTAGGTGCAACTGTGCAGGGTACACAGTACAGTAACTGGAAATACGTCAAGAGCCCACACAAGCATCTGTCTTCAGGTAGCTATACTGTAGATGCAACTGTGCAGGGTACACAGTGCACTAACTGGAAATACTTCAAGAGCCTACAAAAGCACCTGGCTTCCGGTAGCTATACTGTAGGTGCAACTGTGCAGGGTACACAGTACAGTAACTGGAAATAGGTCAAAAGCCTACACAAGCACCTGGTTTCAGGTAGCTATACTGTAGGTGCAACTGTGCAGGGTACATAGTGCATTAACTGGAAATACGTCAAGAGCCCACACTAGCACCTGGCTTCAGGTAGCTATACTGTAGGTGCAACTGTGCAGGGTACACAGTGCAGTAACTGGAAATACGTCAAGAGCCTACACAGGCACCTGGCTTCAGGTAGCTATACTGTAGGTGCAACTGTGCAGGGTACACAGTGCATTAACTGGAAATACGTCAAGAGCCCACACTAGCACCTGGCTTAAGGTAGCTATACTGTAGGTGCAACTGTGCAGGGTACACAGTACAGTAACTGGAAATACGTCAAGAGCCTACACAAGCACCTGGCTTCAGGTAGCTATACTGTAGGTGCAACTGTGCAGGGTACACAGTACAGTAACTGGAAATACGTCAAGAGCCTACACAAGCACCTGGCTTCAGGTAGCTATACTGTAGGTGCAACTGTGCAGGGTACACAGTGCAGTAACTGGAAATACATCAAGAGCCTACACAAGCACCTGGCTTCAGGTAGCTATACTGTAGGTGCAACTGTGCAGGGTACACAGTACAGTAACTGGAAATACATCAAGAGCCTACACAAGCAACTGGCTTCAGGTAGCTATACTGTAGGTGCAACTGTGCAGGGTACACAGTGCAGTAACTGGAAATACGTCAAGAGCCTACATAAGCACCTGGCTTCAGGTAGCTATACTGTAGGTGCAACTGTGCAGGGTACACAGTACAGTAACTGGAAATACGTCAAGAGCCCACACAAGCACCTGGCTTCCGGTAGATATACTGTAGGTGCAACTGTGCAGGGTACACAGTACAGTAACTGGAAATACATCAAGAGCCTACACAAGCACCTGGCTTCAGGTAGCTATACTGTAGGTGCAACTGTGCAGGGTACACAGTACAGTAACTGGAAATACGTCAAGAGCCCACACAAGCATCTGTCTTCAGGTAGCTATACTGTAGATGCAACTGTGCAGGGTACACAGTGCACTAACTGGAAATACTTCAAGAGCCTACAAAAGCACCTGGCTTCCGGTAGCTATACTGTAGGTGCAACTGTGCAGGGTACACAGTACAGTAACTGGAAATAGGTCAAAAGCCTACACAAGCACCTGGTTTCAGGTAGCTATACTGTAGGTGCAACTGTGCAGGGTACATAGTGCATTAACTGGAAATACGTCAAGAGCCCACACTAGCACCTGGCTTCAGGTAGCTATACTGTAGGTGCAACTGTGCAGGGTACACAGTGCAGTAACTGGAAATACGTCAAGAGCCTACACAGGCACCTGGCTTCAGGTAGCTATACTGTAGGTGCAACTGTGCAGGGTACACAGTGCATTAACTGGAAATACGTCAAGAGCCCACACTAGCACCTGGCTTAAGGTAGCTATACTGTAGGTGCAACTGTGCAGGGTACACAGTACAGTAACTGGAAATACGTCAAGAGCCTACACAAGCACCTGGCTTCAGGTAGCTATACTGTAGGTGCAACTGTGCAGGGTACACAGTACAGTAACTGGAAATACGTCAAGAGCCTACACAAGCACCTGGCTTCAGGTAGCTATACTGTAGGTGCAACTGTGCAGGGTACACAGTGCAGTAACTGGAAATACATCAAGAGCCTACACAAGCACCTGGCTTCAGGTAGCTATACTGTAGGTGCAACTGTGCAGGGTACACAGTACAGTAACTGGAAATACATCAAGAGCCTACACAAGCAACTGGCTTCAGGTAGCTATACTGTAGGTGCAACTGTGCAGGGTACACAGTGCAGTAACTGGAAATACGTCAAGAGCCTACATAAGCACCTGGCTTCAGGTAGCTATACTGTAGGTGCAACTGTGCAGGGTACACAGTACAGTAACTGGAAATACGTCAAGAGCCCACACAAGCACCTGGCTTCCGGTAGATATACTGTAGGTGCAACTGTGCAGGGTACACAGTACAGTAACTGGAAATACATCAAGAGCCTACACAAGCACCTGGCTTCAGGTAGCTATACTGTAGGTGCAACTGTGCAGGGTACACAGTACAGTAACTGGAAATACGTCAAGAGCCCACACAAGCATCTGTCTTCAGGTAGCTATACTGTAGATGCAACTGTGCAGGGTACACAGTGCACTAACTGGAAATACTTCAAGAGCCTACAAAAGCACCTGGCTTCCGGTAGCTATACTGTAGGTGCAACTGTGCAGGGTACACAGTACAGTAACTGGAAATAGGTCAAAAGCCTACACAAGCACCTGGTTTCAGGTAGCTATACTGTAGGTGCAACTGTGCAGGGTACATAGTGCATTAACTGGAAATACGTCAAGAGCCCACACTAGCACCTGGCTTCAGGTAGCTATACTGTAGGTGCAACTGTGCAGGGTACACAGTGCAGTAACTGGAAATACGTCAAGAGCCTACACAGGCACCTGGCTTCAGGTAGCTATACTGTAGGTGCAACTGTGCAGGGTACACAGTGCATTAACTGGAAATACGTCAAGAGCCCACACTAGCACCTGGCTTAAGGTAGCTATACTGTAGGTGCAACTGTGCAGGGTACACAGTACAGTAACTGGAAATACGTCAAGAGCCTACACAAGCACCTGGCTTCAGGTAGCTATACTGTAGGTGCAACTGTGCAGGGTACACAGTACAGTAACTGGAAATACGTCAAGAGCCTACACAAGCACCTGGCTTCAGGTAGCTATACTGTAGGTGCAACTGTGCAGGGTACACAGTGCAGTAACTGGAAATACATCAAGAGCCTACACAAGCACCTGGCTTCAGGTAGCTATACTGTAGGTGCAACTGTGCAGGGTACACAGTACAGTAACTGGAAATACATCAAGAGCCTACACAAGCAACTGGCTTCAGGTAGCTATACTGTAGGTGCAACTGTGCAGGGTACACAGTGCAGTAACTGGAAATACGTCAAGAGCCTACATAAGCACCTGGCTTCAGGTAGCTATACTGTAGGTGCAACTGTGCAGGGTACACAGTACAGTAACTGGAAATACGTCAAGAGCCCACACAAGCACCTGGCTTCCGGTAGATATACTGTAGGTGCAACTGTGCAGGGTACACAGTACAGTAACTGGAAATACATCAAGAGCCTACAAAAGCACCTGGCTTCAGGTAGCTATACTGTAGGTGCAACTGTGCAGGGTACACAGTACAGTAACTGGAAATACGTCAAGAGCCCACACAAGCATCTGTCTTCAGGTAGCTATACTGTAGATGCAACTGTGCAGGGTACACAGTGCACTAACTGGAAATACTTCAAGAGCCTACAAAAGCACCTGGCTTCCGGTAGCTATACTGTAGGTGCAACTGTGCAGGGTACACAGTACAGTAACTGGAAATATGTCAAAAGCCTACACAAGCACCTGGCTTCAGGTAGCTATACTGTAGGTGCAACTGTGCAGGGTACATAGTGCATTAACTGGAAATACGTCAAGAGCCCACACTAGCACCTGGCTTCAGGTAGCTATACTGTAGGTGCAACTGTGCAGGGTACACAGTGCAGTAACTGGAAATACGTCAAGAGCCTACACAGGCACCTGGCTTCAGGTAGCTATACTGTAGGTGCAACTGTGCAGGGTACACAGTGCATTAACTGGAAATACGTCAAGAGCCCACACTAGCACCTGGCTTAAGGTAGCTATACTGTAGGTGCAACTGTGCAGGGTACACAGTACAGTAACTGGAAATACGTCAAGAGCCTACACAAGCACCTGGCTTCAGGTAGCTATACTGTAGGTGCAACTGTGCAGGGTACACAGTACAGTAACTGGAAATACGTCAAGAGCCCACACAAGCACTTGGCTTCAGGTAGCTATACTATAGGTGCAACTGTGCAGGGTACACAGAACTGTAACTGGAAATACGTCAAGAGCCTACACAAGCAGCTGGCTTCAGGTAGCTATACTGTAGGTGCAACTGTGCAGGGTACACAGTACAGTAACTGGAAATACGTCAAGAGCCCACACAAGCACCTGGCTTCCGGTAGATATACTGTAGGTGCAACTGTGCAGGGTACACAGTACAGTAACTGGAAATACGTCAAGAGTCCACACAAGCACCTGGCTTCAGGTAGCTATACTGTAGGTGCAACTGTGCAGGGTACAATGTACAGTAACTGCAAATTCGTCAAGATCCTACACAAGCACCTGGCTTCAGGTAGCTATACTGTAGGTGCAACTCTGCAGGGTACACAGTACAGTAACTGGAAATACGTCAAGAGCCTACACAAACACCTGGCTTCAGGTAGCTATACTGTAGGTGCAACTGTGCAGGGTACACAGAACAGTAACTGGAAATACGTCAAGAGCCTACACAAGCAGCTGGCTTCAGGTAGCTATACTGTAGGTGCAACTGTGCAGGGTACACAGTACAGTAACTGGAAATACGTCAAGAGCCCACACAAGCACCTGGCTTCCGGTAGATATACTGTAGGTGCAACTGTGCAGGGTACACAGTACAGTAACTGGAAATACGTCAAGAGCCCACACAAGCACCTGGCTTCAGGTAGCTATACTGTAGGTGCAACTGTGCAGGGTACACAGTACAGTAACTGGAAATTCGTCAAGAGCCTGCCCTTGCTATTAATAGGATCACAAGATGCACACAAGCACCTGGCTTCAGGTAGCTATACTGTAGGTGCAACTGTGCAGGGTACACAGCACAGTAAATGGAAATACATCAAGAGCCTACACAAGCACCTGGCTTCAGGTAGCTATACTGTAGGTGCAACTGTGCAGGGTACACAGTACAGTAACTGGAAATACGTCAAGAGCCCACACAAGCACCTGTCTTCAGGTAGCTATACTGTATGTGCAACTGTGCAGGGTACACAGTACAATAACTGAAAATACTTCAAGAGCCTACACAAGCACCTGGCTTCTGGTAGCTATACTGTAGGTGCAACTGTGCAGGGTACACAGTACAGTAACTGGAAATATGTCAAAAGCCTACACAAGCACCTGGCTTCAGGTAGCTATACTGTAGGTGCAACTGTGCAGGGTACACAGTACAGTAACTGGAAATACATCAAGAGCCCACACAAGCACCTGTCTTCAGGTAGCTATAATGTAGGTGCAACTGTGCAGGGTACATAGTGCATTAACTGGAAATACGTCAAGAGCCCACACTAGTACCTGGCTTCAGGTAGCTATACTGTAGGTGCAACTGTGCAGGGTACACAGTGCATTAACTAGAAATACGTCAAGAGCCCACACTAGCACCTGGCTTAAGGTAGCTGTACTGTAGGTGCAACTGTGCAGGGTACACAGTACAGTAACTGGAAATACGTCAAGAGCCCACACAAGCACCTGGCTTCAGGTAGCTATGCTGTAGGTGCACCTGTGCAGGGTACACAGTACAGTAACTGGAAATACATCAAGAGCCTACACAGGCACCTGGCTTCAGGTAGCTATACTGTAGGTGCAACTGTACAGGGTACACAGTGCATTAACTGGAAATACGTCAAGAGCCCACACTAGCACCTGGCTTAAGGTAGCTATACTGTAGGTGCAACTGTGATGGGTACACAGTACAGTAACTGGAAATACATCAAGAGCCTACACAAGAACCTGGCTTCAGGTAGCTATACTGTAGGTGCAACTGTGCAGGGTACAAAGTACAGTAACTGGAAATACGTCAAGAGCCTGCCTTTGCTATTAATAGGATCACAAGATGCACACAAGCACCTGGCTTCAGGTAGCTATACTGTAGGTGCAACTGTGCAGGGTACACAGTACAGTAACTGGAAATACATCATGAGCCTTCACAAGCACCTGGCTTCAGGTAGCTATACTGTAGGTGCAACTGTGCAGGGTACACAGTACAGTAACTGGAAATACGTCAAGAGCCCACACAAGCACCTGTCTTCAGGTAGCTATACTGTAGGTGCAACTGTGCAGGGTACACAGTGCATTAACTGGAAATACGTCAAGTGCCCACACTAGCACCTGGCTTAAGGTAGCTATACTGTAGGTGCAACTGTGCAGGGTACACAGTACAATAACTGGAAATACGTCAAGAGCCTACACAAGCACCTGGCTTCCGGTAGCTATACTGTAGGTTCAACTGTGCAGGGTACACAGTACAGTAACTGGAAATATGTCAAGAGCCCACACAAGCACTTGGCTTCAGGTAGCTATACTATAGGTGCAACTGTGCAGGGTACACAGAACAGTAACTGGAAATACGTCAAGAGCCCACACTAGTACCTGGCTTAAGGTAGCTATACTGTAGGTGCAACTGTGCAGGGTACACAGTGCAGTAACTGGAAATACGTCAAGAGCCTACACAAGCACCTGGCTTCAGGTAGCTATGCTGTAGGTGCAACTGTGCAGGGTACACAGTGCATTAACTGGAAATACGTCAAGAGCCCACACTAGCACCTGGCTTCAGGTAGCTATACTGTAGGTTCAACTGTGCAGGGTACACAGTACAGTAACTGGAAATACGTCAAGAGCCCACACAAGCACCTGGCTTCAGGTAGCTATACTGTAGGTGCTACTGTGCAGGGTACACAGTACAGTAACTGGAAATATGTCAAGAGCCTACACAGGCACCTGGCTTCAGGTAGCTATACTGTAGGTGCAACTGTGCAGGGTACACAGTGCATTAACTGGAAATACGTCAAGAGCCCACACTAGCACCTGGCTTAAGGTAGCTATACTGTAGGTGCAACTGTGCAGGGTACACATTACAGTAACTGGAAATACATCAAGAGCCTACACAAGCACCTGGCTTCAGATAGCTATACTGTAGGTGCAACTGTGCAGGGTACACAGTACAGTAACTGGAAATATGTCAAGAGCCCAGACAAGCACTTGGCTTCAGGTAGTTATACTATAGGTGCAACTGTGCAGGGTACACAGAACAGTAACTGGAAATACGTCAAGAGCCCATACTAGCACCTGGCTTAAGGTAGCTATACTGTAGGTGCAACTGTGCAGGGTACACTGTACAGTAACTGGAAATTCGTCAAGATCCTACACAAGCACCTGGCTTCAGGTAGCTATACTGTAGGTGCAACTCTGCAGGGTACACAGTACAGTAACTGGAAATACGTCAAGAGCCTACACAAGCACCTGGCTTCAGGTAGCTATACTGTAGGTGCAACTGTGCAGGGTACACAGAATAGTAACTGGAAATACATCAAGAGCCTACACAAGCAGCTGGCTTCAGGTAGCTATACTGTAGGTGCAACTGTGCAGGGTACACAGTACAGTAACTGTAAATTCGTCAAGAGCCTCCTTTGCTATTAATAGGATCACAAGATGCACACAAGCACCTGGCTTCATGTAGCTATACTGTAGGTGCAACTGTGCAGGGTACACAGTACAGTAACTGGAAATACGTCAAGAGCCTACACAAGCACCTGGCTTCAGGTAGCTATACTGTAGGTGCAACTGTGCAGGGTACACTGGAACTGGAAATATTGTAAAAACACTTGCCTGCCTGTCAGTATATTAGGAAGAGAAGAAGATCTAGCTAAACTGAATACAGTGTGTATATATATATATATATATATATATATATATATATATATATATATATACAACACCTGGGATGCATATATATATACACAATACACTGTAAGTGCAGCTAACTGACTCAACCTGCCTACTCTATCTAACTTAAATCAAATGACACTGTCTCTCTGTCTATCTATCTCTCTCTCAACGCCGGAACACACTACACAGGGCCGCTGTGCAGGCGGCCTTATATAGTGTGGGGTTTGTACTAAACCCCCTGAGCCATAATTGACCAAAGCCACCCTGGCTTTGGCCAATTACGACTCTCTGTACAGACAGCGCTGTGATTGGCCAAGCATGTGGCTCATAGTGCATGCTTGGCCAATCATCAGCCAGCAATGCACTGTGATGCCACAGTGAATTATGGGCCGTGACGCACCACTCAAATTTGGCGCGAACGGCCCATAACGTTCGCAATTGGGCGAACGACCGAATACACGATGTTCGAGTCGAACATGCGTTCGACTCGAACACGAAGCTCATCCCTAGTAGAGACCCTCCCTCTCACATATCAACAGGGGAGGGTGGGGAAGAGGGTACTTTTAGGCTATGACAGAATTTTAATATAGGTCATCTTTAACACACCAGCTGTCATTTATGGTCAAATAGTTCCTGTTCCATTCCCACCTCATTTCATCCACATAGTCCATAAATTATGCTCCCACATGGCCAGAGAAGAGGCTTTTGTTAAATAGCTACTCCAGGTAAAATTCCATTGCTTTGTATGGTGTCCCTTTTGTTTCTCAGAATGTCCAAGCAGTATTCTGAAAACTCTACAGTCATCAAAAGTTCACTGTAAGTCATATTATTAATAATGTCTATCAACCACTTAAGGACCAAGCCTCTTTCTGAGATTTGGTGTTTACAAGTTAAAAACATTTTTTTACTAGAAAATTACTTAGAACCCCCAAACTTTATTTTTTTTTTTCTAACACCCTAGAGAATAAAATGGCAGTCGTTGCCATACTTTGTCACTCCGTATTTGCGCAGTGGTCTTACAAGCGCACTTTTTTTTTTAAAAAAATACACTTTTTTAAATTAATAAAAGACAACAGCAAAGTTAGCCCATTTTTTATATTGTTAAAGATAACATTACGCTGAGTAAATTGATACCCAACATGTCACGCTTCAAAATTGCACCCGCTCGTGGAATGGTGACAAACTTTTACCCTTAAAAATCTCCATAGGCGATGTTTAAAAAATTCTACAGGTTGCATGTTTTGAGTTACAGAGGAGGTCTAGGGTTAGAATTATTGCTCTTGCTTTAACAATCGCGACTATACCTCACATGTATGGTTTGAACACCGTTTTCATATGCGGGCACTACTCACGTATGCGTTCGCTTCTGCACACGAGCTCAGCAGGACGGGACGCGTTTCAATTTTTTTTTTTCTTATTTATTTTACCTTTTATTTTTTATTTTTACACTGCTCTTTAAAAAAAAAATTGTCACTTTTATTCCTATTACAAGGAAACATCCTTGTAATAGAAAAAAAAGCATGACAGGACCTCTTAAATATGAGATCTGGGATCAAAAAGACCTCAGATCTCATATTTACACTAAAATGCAATACAAATAAATAAATAAATTGAATGTCATTTAAAAAGAAAAAAACTGTCTTCTTAAGAGCTATGGGTGGAAGTGACATTTTGACATTGCTTCTACCCTGCAATAATATGGAGACAGGTGGGGCCATCTTCCCCTCACTCCTCTCCATGCCTAACAGGAGATCAGACCCCATCACCTCCGCCACTGCCGACAGCTCCGGTATGACAGATCGCACCGTCACTTGTGGTGTAATCCTGGGTGTTTGTCATATGGCATCCACCCATGATGAGAGAGGTGATTAAGACGAAAAGACTGGAGGTAAGCATTCACTGTTGCAGAGCACAGGTGGTGTGTGATAATTTGGAAGATATTTGAATACGCCATACACACTGGTTGCTGGAAACACAATATTACATGGACTTTGTTGAAATTATTCTAAGATTAAGTTGCGCTACATCATAGTTTAATACTGTATTGGTGTAGGGATGTGGTGAAATCTCTCAACGATGATTAGCAGTAACTTGGGTTGTATATATATATATATATATATATATATATATATATATTTATTTATATTTGTTTAACCATTTGACTGCGCTTATTGTCTTTGTTCACGTATACGTGTAGCAGGTGTTGCCCACCCCATCTGCCCCCCCATTCTCTCAAGTGCCTCCTCTCCCGCTCAGTTTGTTGAGTGAACACAAGCAGCAGTGCTGTGACAGGAGAGGTAAGTTGCAGGCTTTCTCCACACCCCCCCCCCCGCTTGAAGCACTGCCACAGCAGGAGACCAGACTGGCTGTCCAGAGACAGAGGGAGACACAGAGAGCACAGCTGCGGGCTCATTCTCCCCCTGCTTTCTCATGCCACTACACAGGAATGTAAAGGGACCAGGGAGCAGAGAGTTACCTGGGACAGGAGAGAGAGAGCTACGCTTCTCCCCAGCACTACAGAAAGGAGAGAGAGCTGGAAGCCCAAAAAAATGTGTGTGCTGTGCTACCAGAGAGAGGATGGTGGCCCACCACCATTCAGCATAGTTATTCAGCCCAGCGGTACAGCTCAGCGATTCAGTGCAGGGTACATCACAGCAGTTCAGCCCAGTGGTGCAGCAGCAACACCAATAACCACCCAGGGATCGCATCATCCATCCCTGCACAAGGTCGCCCACTGCCCAGTCCATTCACAGATACCGCTGCTCACCACGCTGACAGGCCAACAAGCGGTAACCCTGTGCAAGAAAATGTCACCAGCACACCAAGGATCTTCAGATTCGGTCCAAAGCTTTATTCAGCGATCACATTGTTACAGCAGATAGCAACATTTCAGAGCCTCGCAGGACCCCTTCATCAAGCTGGTGACACATGCGTGATGAAGGGGTCCTGCGAAGCTCCGAAACATTGCTATCCGTTCTGGAGATCCATGGTGTGCTGGTGACATTCTTTTGCTCTGACTATGCACGGCTCCAGTTGGTGTTCGCTTCAGCACCCACTTATGTGCACAGCCATTTTACAGGAAAGTGTGCGTTGGGAATAGTGCGTTGGAAGCGATAACCCTGCATACCACTGCAACAGCCAGGTGCATGAACAATGAGATTGGTACCTGGGAGGCCATGACAAGTAAAGGACTGGTGAACAGGGGCGGATGGCCAACCTCTTTCAGTCATCACTGTATGCAGACACCATTTCCAACTGAGCAATCAGAAGACACTTGTTTGTGAGCCACACAACTAACCTGTTGCCCACTTTGAATTACCAATGGAGGAATCACTACAGTCAGTTTGCTTGCTTACCTTAAATTACAGGTGTTCAATGATAACAAGGCCTCCCCATTGCTAGCAGAAGAAAGTGGGAATTTTCACATAAAAAAACATTAACATCTTCGAACTCTACCTGCATATTATACTTAAAGGGACCTTTTACTACTTTAAAGCTCTAGTAACCCACATTAAGATCTCTTGCTTGCAATTGCCCTATAGTATATGTTTATATCATTTCCTCCTTACAGATTGATAGTGTCTGTGGCTCAGAGGGAGCTGAAAAGTCAATAAACTTTCTCCCCTCCCTCTCAGCGTCCATGTTAATAACATATAGTTGCAGCCTATCCTTATACTTACAGTTGCCAGGTATTGATGGTATTGATGGTTGTTTTTTCTATTGCATGGGTACTGTGTTGTAAGGTGCTCTAAGTTGCCACTTGTTGTAATCCATATGTAGTGGTACCCCCCCGTTAGAGCTGCTGAATGTAGTGGTCCATCTTAGGTAAAATTACCATCTTATATAGGTTAATTCTTCCTCCCCAGGATAACTGACCTCGTGAGATTTTATTCAATTCATTCTTGATCTCGTTAAGGAGGGGAATGAAATTGACCTGAAACATGGACTCTTTTGATGTAGTTATTTTAACTCCTAAGTAGTTAAGTTCCTTCTTCCCCCAAATAAATGGAAAATGTTTTTGATATGTGTTGTCCCCGGGCTTGCGATTGTTGATGACAAGCGTTTCTGATTTGGCTGGGTTGATCTTAAAATTTGTGAGATTCCCATATTCTGTAAATATCAGATTCGGTAGGGTAATCTTCGGACGTGTGACATTTAACAAAATATTATCCGCAAAGGCAGCCAATTTGTACTCATCTTTGCCCATTTGTAGCCCACTAATATCCAGGTTTTGCCTTATCTTGGTGAGGAGGGGTTCGAGGGCCAACACACATAGCAAAGGGGAAAGTGGGCACCCCTGTCTTGTGCCATTGTACATCTCGAAAGGCTCCGAAAGTAAGCCGTTTACCTTCACTCTTGCTGTAGGTGGGAGATATAGTGCCTTGATCCAACTGAGGAATCTGTCCCCAAGTCCCATCTCATCCAATGTGCATATCATGAAGCCCCAGTCCACTCTGTCAAATGCTTTTTCAGCGTCTATTGACAGAAGTTGTCCTGGGGCTCCACTCTCTTTGATTTTCTGCACTGCCAATAGAGTTTTAATACCATTATCTTCTCTGCCCTCTCTTCCTGGTATAAAACCAACTTGATCTGAGTGTATGATCTCATTGATTAACTGTTTCAGTCTTTCAGCCAACACTTTGGCAAATAATTTTGTGTCCACATTTAGGATTGATATGGGCCTATAGCTAGAGCTATAGGCCCTTGTCCTCTTTCAAGATAATAACAATGTTGGCTTCCAGCGCTTCCCTCCTCATCTCCCATTTGTCTCCGATCCCATTCATATAGGAGCACATTTTGGGAATTAAATAGTCCTGATATTTCTTATAGTATAGGACTGTCAACCCGTCTGGGCCGGGGCTTTTGCCTACTGGTGTTTCCTTAAGTGCCTTTCTTAACTCCTCCTCCAAAATAGGGGCCTCTAATACACTGTGTTCAGTATCTGCTATTTTAGCTAATCCGATATCTTTCAGATATTCTTTTATTTTCTCTCACCTCCTGTGTACTCTTGGAATATAGACGCAATGTCACTTTTTTTTGTATCGCCTGTCCTAGTTTTTATTTTTTCAACATAGTTAGAGCTTTTCTTTTTTCTCGGGGCCCTTGCCAAAAATGTACCCGGTTTATTGCCACCTATGTATCTTTCTTTTTTCACGAGGTTGTATATCTTGCGATTTTCTTGTTCCACTAGGTGCCGCATTGCTTCTCTTTTTCTATATAATCTTACCAGAACCTCCCCATCACCCGTTTTCTTATGTTTTTGTTCTAAATCATATATTTCTTTAAACAGGGCTAGCTTATCTTTCTCATTTCTTTTTTTTTTCTCAGATCCCACCATCATGAAGATGCCTCTTATGTACGCTTTATGCGCTTCCCAGACTGTGGCCACTGTTGTCTCACCTGGCATGTTTATTTTAAAGTACCATTCTAACTCTTCTTTGATTCGCTTATCGATCTCTTTATCCTGGAGAAGGTCCTCATTTAATCTCCAGCTATTGCCCTGTTTTTGACGCTCCCCTATTTTCAGATGTAAACTCACAGGCGCATGGTCTGAGAAGGTCATTGTTCCAATATTTGTTCCCACAACTTCCTCCAGTAACCAATGCTCCACTAAGAAGAAGTCCAGTCTGGAGTACGTCGCATGCACGGGGGAGTAGAATGTGTAGTCTCTTACGTTGTTATGTTGCATCCTCCACACATCTACCAATTGATACTGATGCAGCTCCTTTTTTAATTTATTCATCCATACTCCTCCAGTCCCTCGTGCCTGGGACATACTATCTTTCCCTGGTTCCAAGCAGAGATTAAAGTCTCCTGCCATTATGGACCCCCCCTTTTTGAATTCCTCGAACTTCGCTAGAACTCCCATTAGATACTGTCACGGACCTGGCCGGGACGGAGGCTGTTGGAGAGGACTGTATGCAAGCCTGTTGCCCACCGATTATGGGCCCTAGCATTTGGGGGAATGGTGCTCTCTGTGAGCTGTATGCCTGGGGACCCTGGGGTTGATGTTACTATGGATTCAGCTCCATGTCCCCCCAAAACACACAGACTCTGGAACCCTTTATATGCCATATTAGAATGGTGACTGATTTATACCATTGGGACTCGTACTGTTAAATGCTAATGTCATCAATTCTGCTATAATGTGTTTAGTGTGGCTCTAAGAGTCTTTTCACCCATTGTTGTTTATGTTAATTGAGAGAGCTGATCACATTAGCCACCAGCACTGGCTAATAGACGAATGGTCTAGGCTGAGGAGGGGGGAGATTGTTGTTTGTATTGTTAATTGTATTAATGTGTGAAGCTCGGTGCCTACAAGTCTGTCATCTGGTCTGGGTACATTTTGTAGTAAATTAGCTCATGTTAATTAGGTTAGCTTCCAGTCATCCCTGCTGTATAAAGGTCTGTGAAATCTCAAAATAAAAGGCAGTTCTGATGTACTCCAAGACTGGTGTTGTCTAGTTCTTGGGGTTTCTATAGCCAGATCCATTGGACTCGTGTTCCAGAACTTAGGAAGCGGTATACAGACGGAAGCACTCAAGTGGAGTGTGGGGCGTTCCGTGACATTGGTGGCAAGCAGCGGGAAAGCTTCCTGAAGTCTGAAGTCTGGGACATCCAAACCTCCAACTGGATCCAAGATCAGCATAGCAGACCTCAGTCACCTCAGCGGAGATATGGACCTGGCATCAGAATTCCCGGGGCTGCTGCGGATCATCCTTTCAACGTACACCAGGACTGTGTCTGAGGATGAATACCTGGAGCTCAGGCAGCTGATTCGGGTGGAGCTCTGGATGGCAGCCCTCCGTCTTGCTGGTATAAAACAAGGCAAGTGCTTTCCAACCCAAGAGCAATGGGCCAGTGACCAACGGGCATTGCGGATGGCATTCCTGGGAGAGCAGCCCCAGGAGCAATGGGTGACTGAGTTGGACAGGTTGGTTCAGCAGGAGATAGAGCTGGACAATCGATATCGGGCTCTGCAATGGCACGCAGAGGAGGGATATTTAAGGGAGACAACAGAATGCTCTCCGGAGGGATATGACTTTGGCGGCCCTGGATTGCTGTGGGAGAACCTTACAGATCTTTTTATGTTTGGCGATGAAGGGGAACCTGACCTTGAGGACATGAGAGACTATAGAGAGTCTATGCTCGGTCTTACAGGGGTCTCAGAGCTCAAACCTGATCTGGACCATTTGCTAAAGAAGGAACAGCATCTGGAAAGGGCATACAGGAAACTGCTAGAACAAGTTCAGCAGCATGCCAGAGAATCGGCAGTGGAAAATCCGGAGATTGCCGTCCCCAAACCTGAAGTGCTGACAACAGGGCAGAGCTCTGCTAACCTCTGTCCAGAAATGATAACATCTTCTGGGTTCCATGGACAGGAGATGGTGAACCCCTATTCCCCGACATCAGTTGCAGAGACATGGGATTTGATAGACTTTTCTGCTGAGGAAGAACAACCTGATGAGCCTCCAGCAGAAGAGCTGCTATCAGGGCCAAAGTTCACTGTGTTCTGCCCAGCACCAACAGTGGCTTCGGCCTTCCTGAGAGAAGAGGTAGTCGGCCTTTCTCCCACAACACTGACAGGGACATGTGATTTTCTGCCAGCAGCATCTATGGAGTTAAAACAAACTTCTCCAGCTGAAGATCTGGTAACTGAACAGAGGGTCCAAGACCTCTGTCCCACACTTTTACCACTTCCAGAGACTGGGGATTTAATAGACATTTCTGTAGAGGAGGAACCACCTAGCAAACCCCCAGCAGAAGTGCTGGCAACCGGACAGAGGGTCCAAGACCTCTGCCCCACATCTGCAGCAATTGTGGAGGCTCAGGGTGAGAAGATGGCAATCACTTCCCAGCAGCAGATACAGGGGGAGAAGGGAGAGGAGGTGTGTGTTGTTCCTCCCCAACAGTTGGCCAGGGTGGAGGAAGTGGGCTTTCCTCCCCAGCAAAGATCCGTGTACCTGGGAGACAGTACCATCGACATGTCGTCCCAGCAGCCAGATGAGGGAATGGAAAAGGAAGCAGCCGGCTCACCTCCCCAATGGCAGCTACACAGTTTGGGAGGGGAGGAAGCCAGCTGCCTGCCCCAACAGTTAGCTGGAGCAGAGGATGCGGAGTCCCCAGCAGAAGTGCTGGCAACAGGGCAGAGTGCTACCAACCTCTGCCCAGCACCAGCAACAACTACAGAGTTCCAGGGAGGCGGGGCAGTCGGCCTCCCTCTCCAACAGTTAGCCGGAACAGATGGTGTGGAGTTTCCAGCAGAAGGGCTGGCAACAGGGCCGAGGACTGCTGGACTCTGCCCTCAACTAACAGAGGATGGATTTCCTGTGAAGGTGGATGGGACTTCAGTCTCCACCTGTATACCCCAGGGATGCTGGGCAGTGGGCCATCCCCAACAGCATGACAGAGAGGTTGGCTGGGTGAGTGATACTCTGTTTGGAATAATTTATTTGGGGTACGGTGTGGGTACAGGCAGTAGAGGACTGGAGCTGTTTACTAACTTCGGAGTCAACCCGTCTGGGGTCTCCTCCTGTGTTAGTCTCCTGCCGAAAGGGGAGAAATGTCACGGACCTGGCCGGGACGGAGGCTGTTGGAGAGGACTGTATGCAAGCCTATTGCCCACCGATTATGGGCCCTAGCATTTGGGGGAATGGTGCTCTCTGTGAGCTGTATGCCTGGGGACCCTGGGGTTGATGTTACTATGGATTCAGCTCCATGTCCCCCCAAAACACACAGACTCTGGAACCCTTTATATGCCATATTAGAATGGTGACTGATTTATACCATTGGGACTCGTACTGTTAAATGCTAATGTCATCAATTCTGCTATAATGTGTTTAGTGTGGCTCTAAGAGTCTTTTCACCCATTGTTGTTTATGTTAATTGAGAGAGCTGATCACATTAGCCACCAGCACTGGCTAATAGACGAATGGTCTAGGCTGAGGAGGGGGGAGATTGTTGTTTGTATTGTTAATTGTATTAATGTGTGAAGCTCGGTGCCTACAAGTCTGTCATCTGGTCTGGGTACATTTTGTAGTAAATTAGCTCATGTTAATTAGGTTAGCTTCCAGTCATCCCTGCTGTATAAAGGTCTGTGAAATCTCAAAATAAAAGGCAGTTCTGATGTACTCCAAGACTGGTGTTGTCTAGTTCTTGGGGTTTCTATAGCCAGATCCATTGGACTCGTGTTCCAGAACTTAGGAAGCGGTATACAGACGGAAGCACTCAAGTGGAGTGTGGGGCGTTCCGTGACAGATACCTATACATTTTTTGACTCTTACCAAGAAAAAAATGAGTCTTCTGTAACAAGACCACATCTGCTTTCAAAAATTTCAGTTCGCCCATTATATTAGCACATTTTATAGGGGAGTTCAGTCCTCTTACGTTATATGAAATTAAATTTAATCTAGCCATCTTTTCTTACCATAATGGAGACTGTTCCTAGCCGACCAGAGGAGTAGGAGTCGATATGGTGATTCCCCAACACTGCCCCACCTCCCCATCCCCCTCACACCACACACCCATCCCCCTCCCCCCTCCACATCCCCCCTCCCCCTCCCCCACTCTCACCCTCCCCTTTGGGGAAGAAGGGTCTCCCCGTGACCCAACTAACCGGGGCCCCACTTACTCCTCCCGGCCCTACGGTTAGTCCCCTGGTGGTTGAACTTGGCACAGCCACCATCGGAGCTAGTACTCCCCCCAGAATTTTAAGGGGGTTTCTCGGCCCATTCCCCTCCCCCACCCTCCCCTCACCCCCCACCCACCAAGTTCCCCCTTCCTATGAGCCTTTTCAGACCCAGTTTATGCTCCCAAGCCAATTTTCCGAGGCCGTTGAACTTTTACTTTTTCTTCCCATCTAGTCTTTTTGTTTTATAGACAGGTTGCCAAGCTTGCGATACTTCTGAGCTCTCTGTGTTTTCAGATTTTACCCACCAACCCGGTATTTCTATTAGTGGTACACTAAGGAGATTGCAAAATTTTAACGTATCTTCCAGAAATCTTAACACTGTGGACCGCCCTTCTTTGCATCCTATTAAGGAGGCTGGGAATCCCCAAAAATATTGGACGTTGTGTGCTTTGAGCTGGGCAAGCAGGGGTTTCAGGATTTTTCTCCTGGCCAAGGTCTCCGCTGACAGGTCTGGGAAGATCTGCAGGGTTGTCTCTCCGTATTTTGCTAATTGGTTGTTTTTTAGTCCCATCCTGATCTGTTCTTTGTCTTGAAAGTTGTGGAATCATGCAATGACATCTCTTGGGGCGTCGTTAGCAACTTTGGCGGGTTTTCTGATTTGATGTATTCTTTCAAACTTAATTTTATTGATCTCGCTTGATGACTTTATCATATGCCCAAAGATTTTGTCCATCTTTCCCTGCAGATCCTCTTCTTCTTCTTGTGACTCCGGGAGGCCTCTAATCCTGAGGTTCTTCCTTCTATTCCTATTCTCCTGATCTTCCATTTTATATAAAATCCTCCTCTGATCTTTCTGCGCTTCATTTAGTTGTACCTTGAGTTTTTTTATCTCCTCCCCCTGCTCGTCCAGCCTATCCTCCGTTTCTTCCACCCTTTTAACTATATGATTCATGTCTTCATGAAGTGTTGCTATTTCTCCTTTTATAAATGTTTCCAATCTTGCAAACATTTCAGCCATTTCGCTCTTGGTTGGTAACTGTTTTTTTCATTTGGGTTCCAGACTGGCTTCTTCTTCTGAGGCCATTGGCCCCTCACACCCTCTTGAACTGATCACAGCTTCTTCTAACTGTCTTCTTGCTCCAGTCTTTAGACTACCTTCTGGTATTTTATTTTTACCATCACATGTTTGCCCGGGCTTTCTTTACTCCCTTCTTGAACCATATATTTTTTAATAGTACCTGGGCTTGCACTCAGTCTGGGTGGGTTGGGGGTATTCGCTGCGGCCCCTTTCACTGATTTACCTCTCATTTCACATTATAACAGGCGTTTAATTCACTCTCTTTGGTATGGCGGTTACTGGTCTAGTCTCCAGTTCCCAACCCAGACACTACACCCCCTAACCACTCCTCTTTCTTTTCACCCAAACTCCTCTTGAGAGGATCCAGGCCGATCAACCTCCCCAGGCCCAGGCAAATCCTCTCCCAATAACCACCGCCTCTAGTTACAACTGCTCACTAATGAGGACCCAGGTAGATATGAGTCTCACTCCCCTCAGGCATACATGTGACCCTGCATTTTCAGGTAGATCGGTTCTTTGTATTGCTATTAAAATACCCTTGGCCTTTTTTCTCCTTTTTGTTTATGCCCGGATTTCTCAACACATATTTAATATTCTCGCCTTTTCGTGGCAGGGGTGCCTGGATGTGTCTATAAGACCGTCCTGAAGTTAACTTTGCTCTCCCTTTAACTGCATATAATATTCAGGCAGGGCTAAAAAACAGTGTCCTTCTTTACATTTAAGGCAAGCTTCTTATGTCCTAGTCTCACAAATTATAGACACCAGTATTGTTCAGTCAAGAGTTTGTCTCATCGTATACCTTTATGTATAGTCCTTAGCCCTCTATATTATAAACATTGCCGTTATTACTTGCGTTTAATCGTGGATCTGATTCTCGTCTCCAGCGGGCTTTCTCTCTCTCTTCCATCGGCAGCTGTGGGCTCCATGTCTCCAGGGCTGTGTCTCATCAGTTTAGTCGCTGATTCCGCCCGGCTCTCACCCTTCTCCGGATGCACAGAGAGGCAGGTGCACGTCCAGAGCTGTATGAGCCGGCGATCCTCCGCCCGCCCTGGCTGCGGTCCCTCCCACCGTAGTGGTCCATCTGTTACCATGCCCAGCCAGGCACACGCTTGTCACTTGCTCAGAGACATGAAAGAAGTCCTTGCACTTTTTTTTAATGTTTTATTGAGGGGGATTAAACTTGGATAGGGATAGGAAAACTTATGAGATACCCAGGTAACTGAAAGTCAATATTTGGGATCAATCTATATACACCTCGGTAAAAAGAGAGGATAGGAGAGAGACACTGCTCCATCTGGAGTAATGGGATTTTTAACCACTTGCTTACTGGACACTTAAACCCCCCTCCTGTCCAAACCAATTTTCAGCTTTTAGCGCTGTCAAACTTGGAATTACAATTGTGCAGTCATGCAACACTGTACCCAAATGAAATTTTTATCATTTTTTTCCCACAAATAGAGCTTTCTTTTGATGGTATTTGATCACCTCTGCGGTTTTTAGTTTTTGTTAAAAAAATTGAAAAATACAGAATTAAAAAAAAAAAATTATATTTTTTTAATATTTTGTTATAAAATTTTGCAAACAGGTAATTTTTCTCCTACATTGATGTACGCTGATGAGGCGGCACTGATGGGCACCGATAGGTGGCAGTGATGGGCACTGATGGGTGGCGGTGATGGGCACTGATGGGTGGCAGTGATGGGCACTGATTGGGCACTGATTGATGGCAGTACGGCTAGGTGGCACTGATTTGCCAATAGCACACTATCCCCTGATAATTTACGCGATCTGATACATCCACTGTCCAACCCTGGTGGATCTGACTTCCACCAGGTACTTACTCTAGGAGGTTATTTGATGACGGCCTGACCTCTGCACACTACGATGCCACAACCATCCAAAAAAGTAAATAAGCATCTAAAATTTCAAGTTAGGTAAGCATGTGCATTTATGCTATGTATTATGTGATCATCGTATGAAAAAATCTTTTAATACATTATGATTAACTGATATTATATTAATGATTTGTTCTATGTAATCTAGATGAAAATATAGATGCATGCGGTGCCTATGAAGAAGCAGGAATCTGAGAAACATGTTGGCCCCTCTGCATATCCAAGCATCTTGTATCAAGTACCATTCATGGTCTATATGTCATGATGACTATGTGATTTTTATCTACTGTTATGTTATAAATAAATTTACTATTTCTTAAACAAAACTTTTTTGTTTGTGTGCTTATCTTGGTAACAGACGTATATATCCTCATTAACCACTTGAGTTCGGCTACAGCACGGACCTCAATTTCCAGGAGGCCATCATGGGACGTCCTCCCCTGCAGGGAGCGTGGTGTGCTCACTGTGATCACCGAGTCACGGAGACTCGGATGATCACAGATCCGAGTAAGGGGCCGGTCCCGGCCCCTTACCATGTGATCAGCTGTCAGCCAATGACAGCTGATCACATGATGTAAACAAAACCTCGGTGATCGGTTTTGTTTTCTCCTCACGCTGACAGCGTGAGGAGGAAAAAAAAGCCGATCACCGGCTTATGTCAAAGGGACATCAGTCCCGAAGAGGAAGGAGGCACATACGCCTCATCTGTGCCAACAAGTGCTATCTGTCATTGCCACCTGCCAGTGCCCACAGTGCCCACAAGTGCCACCTATCAATGCCCACAAGTGCCACCTATCAATGTCCACCAGTGGATTTATAGATTTAAAATGGTGTCCTCTGCTGCAGATCAGGCAACCAGATCAGTACTGGGAATACATGACCACCCTCTGCCATCTTCTGCCTCATGATGTCTGCTAACAGGGAACGCTGGGTCTCCTCTAGAGCGTGGCACCACCCCGCTGTTTCCAGACAGGCTGGCGTCTATGAAACTGATAGGCAGGCCCCTCTCCTGGCATGCTGCTGTAACCATAGTTGCCAACATTGAAAAAAAAATATGTGGGACACTTTTTTGGCTGTAGGCGGGGCCGTACAATAATTAGGGGCGGGGCATTCACTTGTAGGCGTGGCTTAGCAAAAAATCATAAGTGCGATGAAAAATGGGCGTGGCTTACGTGAAAAGTGGGCGTAGCTTACGTGAAAGTGGACGTGGCTTATATGGGCGTGGCTCAAGAGGGAGTGGTTAGAGTCTGAGATGAATGAGGGATGGAGAGGGAAAGGGGGAGAAGGAAAGGGGGAGAGGGAAATGACGGGACAGCAGTCCCAGATCCTACACAATAGAAATATGTGTATTCTAGAAAGTTTAACAATCAGCAGATAAAGATACTCCAAACGCCTGGTGTTAACGCTTCAATCATCCCGGCACCATGGTTGTTATGGTGTCAGGATGATTGAAGCGCATTATTTCTATTATTACATTGTAATATAAAATTAAATCATTCAACTCACCATAATGCCGAATCAGTGGGATCCCTGAGCGTGTCACTAGCCACGTCGCCTGCCACCAGCAGAGTCTGTCCTTGCATCAGGTGCCCCCGGCAGAGTCTGTCCTTGCATCAGGTGCCCCCGGCAGAGTCTGTCCTTGCATCAGGTGCCCCCGGCAGAGTCTGTCCTTGCATCAGGTGCCCCCGGCAGAGTCTGTCCTTGCATCAGGTGCCCCCGGCAGAGTCTGTCCTTGCATCAGGTGCCACCGGCAGAGTCTGTCCTTGCATCAGGTGCCACCAGCAGAGTCTGTCCTTGCATCAGGTGCCACCAGCAGAGTCTGACCTTGCATCAGGTGCCCCAGCCAGAGTCTGTCCTTGCATCAGGTGCCCCCGCCAGAGTCTGTCCTTGCATCAGGTGCCCCCGCCAGAGTCTGTACAGATCCCCTCAGTGCAGACCCCCTCCATCAGTGCAGACCCCCTCCATCAGTGCAGATCCCCTCCATCAGTGCAGACCCCCTCCATCAGTGCAGACCCCCCTCAGTGCAGCCCCCCTCTATTATTGCAGCCCCCCCTCTATTAGTGCAGACCCCCCTCAGTGCAGCCCCCCCTCTATTAGTGCAGCCCCCATCTACTAGTGCAGCCCCCCTCTATTAGTGTAGCCACCCCTCTATTAGTGCAGCCCCCCCTCAATTAGTGCAGCCCCCCTCAATTAGTGCAGCCCCCCTCTATTAGTGCAGCCTCCCTCAGTGCAGCCCCCCCTCAGTGCAGCCCCCCTCAGTTAGTGCAGCCCCCCTCAGTGCAGCCCCCCTCAGTTAGTGCAGCCCCCCTGTTAGTGCAGCCCCCCTCAATGCAGCCCGGCCCCCGCTCACTGCAGGAGCGGCCGGTGTTCTGCCGAGAAAGTTCCACTCAGCAATGGAGGACCCCCTGTACTGCGCAGGCGCAGCACTTGCGCAGTACGGGGCTGGGGAGCTTTCAGCAAGACATGGCGATGATGCCGTGTCTTCTGCTCACTTCAGTGGAGAGGGGAGGGGCCGTGCAGCTAAAGAAGGCGCTTCATTGGCTGCAGGGATTGAGCCCCCTTCCCCTCTCCACTCAACACTAGAGGAAGATAGTCCATTTTGCTGGAGCCCGCTGCTCCAAAAAAACAAAAAAAACAACATTCCCGATTTTCCTTATTGAAAATCCCGATTCGGGACACTCTCCAATCGGGATGAGGGTCCCAAAATCGGGATTGTCCCGGGAAAATCGGGACTGTTGGCAATTATGCTGTAACCCCTTGTTAGACGAACTGAAGTTTGCAGGCATGCTGAAACTAGCAGGACTTGTCCAGGCATGTCGCTCGACACCGACTGTGCCCAAGCAAATGAGACCAGATGACTGCTGACTTTTTTGGTGGTTGCCGGTAGCAACAATAAAGTTTGTAGCCCATGCCTCACCGAAGGTAACACTTCTAGTACAGTCCCGCTCGCAGGCTGACCCCGATCACCCCAGGCAACAGTAGACACTTCCAGGCACACTTTACTGTTTGAAGCAGGTGTTTGAAGCATAAGTTCAGGATGTCCAGCATTAGCAGATTGCTGGACATATTTTTAATCCATCTCGAGATGTCCAGCATTAGCAGATTACTGGACATATTTGTAATCCATGGTGCATTCGCCCGCCGTGGTTGCCACGGGTGACAGCACATGGTAGAAAGTCACTGAATTGCAGAAATAAACACAAGTGTCCATCCCAGCTGCAGTTGGGCAACTGGGTAAGCAGGGCAACAAAAACTTGCCAAGCAGCTCCCACTGGTTGCTATGGGCAATAGCACTTGATGCTGTAGTACTGAATGCAGGCGGAGCACATAAATCCTTCCCCTGAGTTCAATTCCTCAATTGGTGGAACAAGTGCAGTTCCCCAGCTTGTTCAACTTTGGTTGCTATGGCATTGGTTGGCAGGTTACCTGTGAACATACATCCCGGACGAGCCCCCAAATGTAGCAATACCCCTGTAGGAGCTGTCTGTCACCCTGCCCAGCCAGGGACACACTTGTAACTTGCTCAGAGACATGAAAGCAGTCCTTGCACTTGTTTTTTATGTTTTATTAAGGGGGATTAAACTTGGATAGGGATGTGAAAACATGAGATTTCCAGGTACTCAAAAGTCAATATTTGGGATCAAACTTTATACACCTTGGTATATATTATCTCCTCTTCTCCTCCTGCACTTCCTTGCTTGCAGAGTATCATTCCTCACTCCTCCAGCAAATGGAGGAGTGGGGCTGCCCTTTGCAGGCAGGGACCGAGGGCCCCTATGGTGTAGCAAAAATAGGAAAGTCCCAATGCTAGCTGTCTCTGTGGCTACTGCTCCCAGTACCACCTCTTCAGGCACTGCCAGCCCTCCCGGCTGCAGCAGCCCTTTTCCTCTGCCCATGCCACCACAATCCTTCAGACTGGCTCTGCACCCATCCCAGACTGCTGCATATCAGTCCTCTCAGGTGTGCCTCCCATTTCTCCTGACTGTGTGAACACTCACCAGCCCTCTTAGCTGCCTCTCTGGAACTCCTGGAGACTTGCCCGGCAGTGTTCTCCCGCTCTCCTCTCTTGCTCCTCCTGTGCCTCCTGGCTAGGACACCTCTGTGGGTTGAAAGAGGGTCCCACCCGCACCCGAGCCCAGGCCCAAGGTCACCCCCTAGACTGGGGAGCTCCCTCAAAGGCCCGACAGCCTAACACTCCATCTCCATCTTCCACCCGATCAACTCCTCCCCAGCTGGGCTGACCCTGGGTATTTAAGGAGGCCTGCCCCCTGCCCATCCAGATTGGTAGGGCTCCTCAGAACCCCCAGGCAGCTCCACCTTCCCTCTCCACCTCTCTTTCCAGAAAACACTAGAACATTCTGGAAAGAAGTGGGAGGTCCTGGTGAAGCTACCTGTGAGTCACCCAGCACTACCTTGAGCCACTCCCAGCCCAGATCAAAACACAGCCAGGCTTGGCTGCCAGCCAAGGCTGGAAATTTACCTGTCCTCACAAAATCTACTACTCTTCTAGCACACTAGAGGGTGCTACACGTAATAATATATCAAGCTTGTTTATGACTAAACGGGTGTCTATTTCATGGTAGTAATCCACAGCCAGGAAAAAAGGTATATTCCACTTGTGTGCTTAAAGGTGTCCACAGTGATTTTATTCAGCCAGGTGTGCCAGAGGGGGTGTTCTTGGATTTAAGAACCCAAAATTACCAACCAGCTTTTTCAGGGTTGGCGCTTCACATGTCACATGTTCCAAGAGGCAGGATGGAGGGTGGGCCAAAGCCTGTTTGAAAAAAACAAAGGAAAGGACAGATATCTCTATAGCAGGGTGGGGGAGGGGTGGAGAGGAGGACATTTCATTTTAAGAGGTTAATATCAAACCCCAAGTCTGCATTTTAAGCAAGAATGACAAAGCTTTAAATTTAAACATAATTTAAATTTTCACAGGAAAGAATGCTGCTGGGAAAGCAATCCAAATAGACAACTCTAGTGCTGCTGGTCACAGATGGTAAGTAAATGATTGAGTACAGTGCATAATTTTTGCAATTGATATTGTGGCATAACTGAATGAGCTGCCAGTGGTTATGATGTCAGTGTAGACAAGCAGCAATATACAGTTAGTAAATGCCTGAAAAATGTTTCATATGATATTATTTTGTTTTTAACTGCATGTTATATGTTATATGTATTTTTCATATACAGCAGTGCAGCACTAAAGATGAGTATCAGGTAAAAAATTGACATAGAAATCACAAACGTAAGTTTCCATAAAATACATAGAGGGAATAGAATCACTCCATAAACATACAATGTCCTTAAAATAGGTATCAGCTGGGTAAGAAAGTCAACAAAACAAATATATTAAATCCCTCTCTGTGTTCCGTGCAATAGACACAACAGTTGAAGGGAAGCAATTGGTGAAAGGAAGATCCTTCTGCACCCAATGTGAGTCACACACGCTGCTTACCAGATATAAATGACCACTGAGTTACAGAAGGTCTCCCTCAAACCATACAGGCTGTATCCACTTTCACCGTTCCAGCGGGACTCAGAGATCAAAGCAAAAATATGCTTCTATAGTGTAATATGATAACATCAATTTAATAATAAAACAAAGTATTGCACTTACAGGAATCCAGATAAAAAGGGCATGTATGCATGCATGCATGGTATAATCCTCGTGTGTTATGCAGCGTCCCTATAGGCTTCTTTCCAGGCTCGCTTGTATACTGACCAAACAGGGATAGATCACGTGATGACATCACCATCGTAGGCCCAATCCTACGCATTTCATCACAAAGTACATTTTCTGGGGATGGCGGGAACCAATGTATTTTTAAATACTTATCATACAGATGTTAGGCTAGGTTCACACCTATGAGTTTTTTGGTGCATTTTCAGATTTTCAGAAAAGCACTACTGTCCATTTAACATCATTTTCTATGAGTCACATTCACATCTGTGCTTTTTCAATCGGTGCGTTTTTTGGAAAGGGTTAGTGACTTTTTTTTACCTGCAGCAGGTTGTGTTTATGGTTCCGTAGACTTCATTGGAAACACAGCAGAAACACATCAAAATGAAGTGCTAGCACTTTTGATGCATTTCTGCTGTGTTTTTGCTGGTTTCTTCTGCATGACATCTCCCAAAAACGCATAAAAATGCATTAAAAATGCACCATAGGTGTGAACCTAGTCAAACAATAATAAATCATATCAATAAACTATTGTGTAACAACAAATAATGCACAGGGATCATCTGCTCATGTAATCGTAGGGCCCAACCATGACTGTTTATCCTTCATGTATCATCTATGGCAGGGGTATTGAAAAAAAATTTAAGGAGGTCCAGTCACTAAAAATTTCTTCCGGTCAAGGTCCGAATCTCAAGTCTGTGCCATGAAAGATTGTATGTGTCTCCGTTTCTTTTTTTTTGGTGCAAGCCACGCTCTCTGGAGCTTTTGTTACTGTTTCCTGCACACACTCTGGTAATACTCTGTAAATGTAAATTTGATGTTCCCCCTTACATCAGATGCTCCAGGCCATCTAGTGACAGAAAAGAGAAGTGCAGCAATTACAGAATTAGGGTGAAATCAATTGACCCTCCTATTAATTGGCCAAGGCAACTATCACTTGGCAAATACATTTTATAGCAACCCTGCCTAAACATCAGGGTGCTACATACTCCCCTGCCTAGGAAAACTACGTCTCAGAGTTGCAGAAAAATAATTTGAGCTCTCAAGCCTGAGAGCGAATGTCCTGGCAAAAACTAGGATGGGTGGGGAAACAGGAAAATAATAACAAACAATCCACGTGGCGTACCACACGGAGTAAACATGTATAATATATACATGAGCGAATGGCAATTCACACAGGGCAGATAAATATTAGACAATTTAACGCGTGCCACTCAAGCAGTTGAGGGAAAAATATAAACAGTAGCCTTATATCCTAACTGGGGATGAGCCGAACACCTCCCCGGTGTGTGTCCAGAACATCCGAACATGCAAAAAAGTTTGTTCGAATACACGAACACCGTTAAAGTCTATGGGACACGAACGTGAAAAATCAAAAGTGCTAATTTTAAAGGCTTTTTTGCAAGTTTTTGCCATAAAAAGTTGGTTTAGGAAAAAGTTTGGGACCTGGGTCCTGCCCCAGGGGACATGTATCAATGCAAAAAAAAAGTTTTAAAAACGGGAGCAGTGATTTTAAGAATGCTTAAAGTGAAACAATAAAAATTAAATATTCCTTTAAATATCGTGCCTGGGGGTGTCTATAGTACAGTAGGTGACCGCGATATTGTGTCAATCTTGCCGCTGTTAACGGCGAGATTTGACACCTGCGAGCCCCGTCATGGGACCCAGCACCGAGCTGGCTCGCTGATCAGGAAAGGAAAACTTTTTTCCTTTTGCGATGAGCGACAGGCAGTGCTGACAGCTGTCTGGTATGAATCATGAGGGGGAACGCCGCGCCAAATTTTAAATGAAAAATATGGCGTGGTTCCCCCCAGGGGCATACCAGGCCCTTAGGCCTGAAAAATCAGCGTGGGGGTCCCCCCAAAATCCATACCAGACCCTTATCGGAGCACGCCGCCCGGCCGGTCAGGAAAGGGGGTGGAGAGGAGAGAGCACCCCCCCTCCTGAACCATACCAGGCCATATGCCCTCTACATGGGGGGGTGGGTGCTTTGGGGGAGGGGGGCGCCCTGCGGGCCCCCCCACCCCAAAGCACCTTGTCCCCATGTTGATGAAGACAAGGGCCTCTTATCGACAACCCTGGCCGTTGGTTGTTGGGGTCTGCGGGCGGAGGGCTTATCGGAATCCAGGAGCCCCCTTTAATAAGGGGGCCCCCAGATCCCCCCCACCCTATGTGAATGAGTATGGGGTACATGGTACCCCTACCCATTCACCTAGGAAAAAAAGTGTCAATAAAAAAAACACACTACACAGGTTTTAAAAGTAATTTATTAGGCAGCTCTGGGGGTCTTCTTCCGACTTCGGGGGTCTTCTTCTGACTTCTCTGCTCTCTCCGGCCTCTTCTCCCGATGTTCAGCCTCTTCTGCTGGGCCCCTTCGCTATCTTCTTCCAGCTCTTTTGCTAGCGGGGGGCCGGTCTTCTGCCACTGTCCGGTTCTTCTGCCGCTGTCCGGTTCTTCTCCGGTATCTTCTGCCGGACTCCCCTGCTATCTTCTTCCAGCTTTTTTGCTAGTGGGGGCCCGGTCTTCTGATCAAATATTTGATCAAAATTTGTAAATACATGCCCCTGTTAGAGAGGGGCAGAAAAGTTGGGCATTAGGCAGTGGTGGTGGTGCCCTAAACCAAAAATATTGTTGGAAGCTAGCATCATCGAGATTGATAAGGAATAGGATAGTCACTCAGCATAGGCAGTCTTCAAGGGATCCCACATCCATAGAAAAATCAATCAGTTACATCAGCATCAGGTGCTTGATAGCTTATCAACAGAGTCCGTGGACAGGCGCACTTTATTATCCGATACAAACCCTCCAGCAGCACTGAATGTGCTTTCAGAAAGAACGCTGGATGCAGGACAGGCCAGTAGCTCATTTGCATATTGAGTAAGTTCTGGCCAGTGATCCATCCTCAAGACCCAGTAACCCAGTGGATGCTCTGTTGGAAAGGTCTCCAAGTCTGCTCTTGCCCCTAGATATTCCTGCACCATGTAATGCAGATGCTGGCGATGGTTGCTTGAACTGATCAGACCTTGACGCTGAGGACTGAAAAATTATCTAAAGGCATCGGTCAGCTGGCCACCTTCTCCACCGCTCTTCCTCTGACTGAACGAAGCCTCAGCAACACCTTGTCCAGCACCAGGAAATTGTAACCTCCCAGGGTCTGGAAACGCATTGCACAAACCTTTCTTCATGGCCTCCTGAAGATGTTTCATCCTCTGCTACCTCTGCGAAGGCAGGATGAGTTCTGCAACCTTACCATTGTAATGTGGAACAAGAAGGGTTGCCAGCCAGTAATGATCCCTCTCCTTGTTACCACGAATCCTAGGGTCCTTTCACAGGCTTTGCAGAATCAGGGAGGCCATACAGCATATGTTTGCAGACACATTCAATTGTGAGTCCTCTGGGTCACTGAGGATGATGTTGTCAGGAACTACCTCCTCCCAACCACGTGCAACTCCTTGGGTTTCTGGGGAATGAAAACCATCCCTTGAAGACTACTGCTGAGTGTTATCCTCTACATCCATCCATCCACACAATCCTGCTCCTCCTCCTCTTCTTCCTGTGTGCTATCTGGATGTTCTGCCTGAAGTGCCCTGTCCATTATTCCATGAAGCGTGTGCTCCAACAGGAAGACAAGAGGGACAGTATCACTGATGCATGCATTGTCGCTGCTCACCATCCTCGTGGCCGCCTCAAATGGTGACAGGACAGTGCATGCATCCTTGATCAGTAGCCACTGGCGTGGCAAAAAAAGCCAAGCTCCCGTGACCCTGTTCTGGTGCCATACTCACACAGGTACTCATTGATGGCCCTCTGCTGCGAGTGCAGCCACTGCAGCATTGCCAATGTTGAGTTCCACCTGGTGGGCATGTCACAAATGAGGCGGTTGTTGGGCAGGTTGCATTCCCTTTGAATGTCAGCCGAGTACTGGCATTGTATGACTGGTGCAAATGACCACAGACTTTTATGGCCTGCCTCAGGAGATCCTGTAAGCCTGGGTACCTGCTCAAGAACTGCTGCAACACCAAATTCAGGATGTGTGCCAAACATGGGACATGGGTCAAGTGTCCCTGTCGAAGGGCGGAGAGAAGGTTGGTGCCATCGTTGCATACAACCATTCCTGGCTGAACCTGGCGTGGCGTCAACCACCTCTGAGCCTGCCCCTGCAGAGCTGACAGAATCTCTGCCCCAGTGTGGCTCCTGTCCCCTAAGCAGACTCATGCACCGCATGGCATCTTTTTGCCTGAGTGCCTGCATAGGCCCTTGACCACTTACGGAGCACTGCTGGTTCAGAGGAGAAATCTGAAGATGAGGCCATAGAGGAAGAAGAAGAGGAGGGGGTGGAGGAGAGAGCTGTGGCAGAATGACTACTAGCATTTTGGAGGCGTGGTGGTGGAACCAGCTCCAACAATACTGAACCCTGTCCTGCATCCTTCCCAACTGCCAGAGTTACCCAGTGCATCGTGAAGGAAAGGTAATGTCCCTGCCCATGCCTGCTAGACCATGAGTCAGTGGTAATATGCACCTTACTGCTGACTGCCCTGTCCAATGAGGCCAAAACATTGCCTTCCACATGCCGGTAGGGAGCCAGAATGGCCTTCCGTGAAAAGAAACAGCATTTTGGAACCTGCCACTGAGGTACAGCACATTCCACAAATTCACAAAAGGGGGCAGAGTTTACCAGCTGAAAAGGCAGCAGTTGCAGTGCTAGCAATTTGGCCAAGCTAGCATTCAGACGCTGAGCATGTGGATGGCTGGGACCAAATTTCTTTTTATTGTTTAGCAACTGGGGTAGGGAAATTTGCCTGCTAAAATCATATGGAGGTGTACTGATAGCAGATTGGCTGCAAGTACTTGGGACACCTATTGCTATACCTTCATTCCTCTCAGTGCAGGTTTTTGAGAGGACTGGAGGTATAGTGGAGTTAGAGATCCCAGATGAGGAGCAAGGAGAAGTCCGCCTTTTTCTTTGATGTGGGTCTTTCAAGTGCTGTTGCCAACAGACTGCATGGGAGGTCGTCATATGTCTGGTCAAGCATGTGGTGCCCAAGCGGCTGCTGTTCTGGCCATGCTTTATCCGCTTCAGACATAGGTTGCAAACAGCAACGGTGCGATCTGCTGTGCACATGTCAAAAAGACCCACACAAAGAAACTTTTCAAAATCAGCGGGGAGTCAGCAGCACCCTGCACCCACGGAACTCTGCGGTGTGATGCAGTAGGGTGGCTGCCCTTAAGTTGCCCCCTAGAGGACATCCTGCCTCGTTGGAGTTGTGCCTCCTCCTCCTCTCTTCTATCAGGCAACCAAGTAGAGTCAGTGACCTCATCATCCCCTCCCTCCTCGTCACTGGAGCAAATTTGGAAGTATGCTGCGGCTGGGGGAACATGACTGCCAGTTTCTTGTCTTTCTTGGGTACCCCCTCTCTCTAGGCTCACATTACTCCCTTCCTCAACTTGGGAACCAACATAGGAGCCTTCTAATTGTGGCACATCCTCCATCAGCATGTACCCGACACTGTGGTTGAATAGTTCGAGGGACTCCTTCGTGCATGATGGTGGGACTGTGGACAAGGAGCTGGTGGAATAGGCCGCTTTGGCAGCTGCATTGCAAGGCAAACTACTCTGAGCCTGGGTGATAGAGGATGAGGAGGATGAGGATGGCTTTGTTATCCACTCCACCAACTCTTCTGCATGTTCTGGCTCAATAACATGGCCAGCAGCAGAAAAAAGGACAAGCGTGCCCCACGGCCACCTGCAGAGGATGCACCATGTCCATGACCAGCACTGTTGACTGTAGACACAGAGCCTGCTTGCCCTCTTTACGTGGTCTGTGAGCGTCTGCCTCTCCTTGGTGGCCTTTCCGACCATGATGTATATTTTGATTGACAACACCACACTGCACTGTATTGTATATTGTGTACACCACCAGAAAAGTAGTAGCAACTGCATTACGGTTGCACTGTATTGTGTGCTGTGTACACCACCAGAAAAGTAGTAGCAACTGCACTACGGTTGCACTGTATTGTAATGTGCACACCACCAGAAAAGTAGCAGCAACTGCACTACAGCTGCACTGTATTTTGTAATGTGTACACCACCAGAAAAGTAGTAGCAACTGAATTATGGTTGCACTGTATTGTGTGCTGTGTACACCACCAGAAAAGTGGTAGAAACAGTACACCACAGAATGCACTGCAGATATACGCTACACTGGCTGCTGCAGAGTGTATATATATATATACACTAAACTGTCTGTATATATATATATATATATATATATATATATATATATATAATCAAATACACCGCCTGAAGTAGATTAGAAATAGTACAACACGGAATGCACTGTAGACTGTAGATATAGGCTACACTGACTGGATGCAGAGTATATATATATATATACACTAGACTGACAATATATATATATATCAAATACACTGCCACTAACTCAATAACCTGCCTGCTTAATCTAAATCAAGCTATCTCTCCGTCCTCGTCAACAACACTACACAGGGCTGCCGTGCAGGCAGCCTTATATAGTGTGGGGTGGGGACCTAGTCCCCCGAGCCATGATTGGCCAAAGGCACCCTGCCTTTGGCCAATTATGGCTCTCTTAGCAGAGGGTGCTGGGATTGGCCAAAGCATGCAGGTCAGGTGCATGCTTTGGCCAATCATCATACAGCAATGCACTGTGATCTCGCAGTGCATTATGGGGCATATCGCGGGCGCTCGAATTTCCTGCAATCGCCCCATAATGTTCGTTCTTCGGCGAATGGTCGAACACTCGATGTTCGAGTCGAACTCGTGTTTGACCCGAACATCAAGCTCATCCCTAATCCTAACTATCTATCTAATATATACAGTAATAAAGGGCATGAATAGTTAGCATTATTATCCATGTCGGGTCACTGTCTCTCCTTGTCCAAGAAAGACGCAATAGTGCAGGAACACCTGAAAGAGAAAATAAACAGCAATGCAAATGCATCCTATCCCTATGATAACACAGTGCAATATATACGTAAGTAAATCTTAAGAAGTTGTTAATTGTCCTCAGCCGAGAACAGCATAGCAGTGTAAATACACCTTATAATATGTCTAAAATACACACATATAAATGAAAGTGGGTCCCATCCTCATCCGAAGACTCCAACCCCTTTCACAACTAGTCTACAGATACTTTCCTTAGCATGTTCTATCAGATATAAACATAATATGTATATGGAGCGCTATTTCCTGTGTTAAACCATATAAAATGTGACAATATATAGTTTATAAAGTGATTATTGTGCATAAGATAATACTTGATGCAAATGTGCTTCAATATAATGAATATTATTATTATTATTTTTATATTATTATTATACAGGATTTATATAGCGCCAACAGTTTACGCAGCGCTTTACAATATAAAAGGGAGACAATACAGTTATAATACAATAAAATACAAGGATTAAGAGGGCCCTGCTCAGAAGAGCTTACAATCTAATAGGGTGGGGCAGGTGGTACAAAAGGTTGTAACTGTGGGGAATGAGCTGATGGAAGTGGTAAAAGACTAGTTAGAGACGTGATAGGCTTTCCTGAAGGTTGCAAGAGTAAGGTAAAGAGTAGTAAATTATTAAACTGATGCATAAACCACAATATAAAAACAGTGCTCAAAATAGTTCAAAATGAATAAACATTCAATAAACTTATTATAAATAATAAGTGCCTTTTGTGACTCTTATTTGTAACACACAAAGTAAATAAACATTTATTTATATTTGTATATGTGACACTTCAGCGCTCTGCTGCCATCTAGCAGAAAAACGTATGTATACACACACATATGAATGAATTACTTCTGTAACCATACAAAGCATGAAGATTATGTTACAATATTGCAGTTCATTGTGCACAAAAGCAAAAAATGTGTGTTGAAAAATTAAAACATGAGAAATAGAAAAGAAAAAATAAATAATTTTTTTTTTTAATGAAATTGATCAATTAAAATTGTTAAAAATATTTTCTATAATGAGGGAATTATATTTTATCAATCGCATGTAGCTCAAATATAAAAATATATTAGATATACATCAATGGATGGAAGCTCCTTTAATTGGTCAACTAGTCTTATCTTTTTTGATCTTATATTTTACATATGAACTACATGAAAAAAATGTAATAAATATTTTACATTAAAAAATGTATGTATTGAAATGGTATTTACTTATCTATCATAGGAATAAATCTTAACCGTCTTATGAGATTGGTCAATCCCAACTACCATGCACATAAAACAACACAAGGAGAGAAAATATTATCATTCTTAATCACCCGCTGTTTGGCAATTATGTATTAACTATTATTTATAAAGGAATTTATATCCCATTCGACATTTAGGCCCCAAGGAAAATAGGATTTTAAAGTGGATGTAAACCTGATTTTTTTTTTATTTAGGCTTGTAACTTGTACAGTTTAGGATTTCATAACACCTATGCCCAGTCTTGCCACAAAGAGTTAATCCAGCTCTGAGCAATCCTCTTATCTTTTTTCAGTGAGATAAAAATGGACAGACAAAGAGGTACCAGTCAGTTCTTCCCCCCTGCTGTGAGTGACAGTTGATTTACATATCTCATGCACAAGCCTTAGAGAGGCATTATGTGTAATTCTCATCCCCTCCTCCTTTCTTCTCCAGCTCTCCCAGGATTGGCTGCTTCACACCTCAGCATGATTGGGCATGCTGAAGTCATGTGGTGACTTTTCTGGGTTTTGACTGGATGTTAGTGATCATATCAGAAGTTCAGTGTAAGAAATACACAGGAGAAAATTTATGTTGACAAGGGGAGTGTAGAGGTAGGCGGGGAGTCTACTGACATCACGGCTCCACCCACCGAGCTCCGGACAACAGACCCACCCACAGAATCTGCAGTTTTTCGGGTCTCATAACAGACAGAGGGGAGACATTTGACAGGTAAGGATACATGCAGGAGGCATGTATATCCTTATAGATGACCACTATGGCAGTAGTTTAGAAAGGATGAGAGTGGGGTTTACATCCACTTTAAGTCAAAAATCCAATGTGTTTCATGTTGAGATATTTGTCTTTTCAATTGCTGCCTCTCCAATGAGGAGAATATCTTTCTATACCTATTACCTGAAGTTAAGCAGGTTTTTTATTATGATGTGATGTAAAATGTTTCGATAAACTGTGTGATGGGAGACCAGTTTTGATATTATTAAGATGTTCACATATGCGCACATTAAGTGCTTGTGTGGTTCTCCCTACATACTGTAATCCACATGTACACCTCAGGAGGTAGACTACTCCTTTGGTCTGACATGTGATTAATTCTTTAATGCTATATTGTTTGGAAGTAGAGGATGAAGAGAAGGTAGGTGTTCTTAATACTTGTGAAGTTTTACACATCTTGCACTTCCTGCAAGGAAAAAATCCCTTAAAATTTTCAAACATTTTGAATCTAGGAGGAGGAGATATAGGATGAGACGCAATAATATCTTTTAAAGTTTGAGCTTTCCTAAAAATGACTTGAGAGCACTCTGGAAGTGCTGGACCAAGAACAACATCTTCTTTCTGGATGTTCCGATGTTTCCTCATCACGTTCACCACCCATCTGTGCTGACTGGAGAACGTAGTGAGAAAGGCCCATTCAAATCTGTTGGACTGATCATTGTGGTGCCGTTTCTGCTTCACCGAGTGTAAAGTACAACAAACTATAACCAACACCTGTGAATATTTTTTTTCATGGTTGGCTTCTACATAGCCTGCTTGACATAATATACTTGAACAGTTTCTACGAATATGCTTAAACTGTCCTTTGGGTATGGCTTTCAACCAACTGGGATGGCGACAACTCCCAATGGTGATAAAACTATTCCTGTCGATGGATTTGAAATATGTGTTGGTCAATAGCTTGTGATCTTCTCGGTATATGGTTAAATCAAAATAGTTGACCAAAGTGTCACTCCACTCATAAGTGAAATGAATGCCCCATGTGTTGGAGTTCAGTTCTCTCTTAAATTCATGTAAAGAGTCTACACTCCCCTGCCAAATTAAAAAGTGTTACATTCTTAATATCTAAATTTTAATTCGGTCTTATAAGTATATAACTGAGGTTATGAGATCCCCTGTAATATTGTGTACATGTAAGGTCTTTTGAATTAATAATGTACAGATGTTGACATTTGAACTGAGTTCTCAATTTCAAGAAGCTGTCAAATTATTTTTGATTGATATAACTGGTTATATTTTCATAAAGGAATTCCTATGTTACTGATATTCTGAAACTATGTGTATATTAATTTGGTGACAGACAGATTATCATCCCCCATTTCCTGTGTCTGCTATCAATTAGACATGCTGGCCAAAAGGAATTTTTACTCCTAGCCCCCATCCTTGTGGGGAGTGGATGGGAGGTGATGATGGGAGTAATATGGGAGTGGTTAGTTTGGCGCGAAATTCAACAAAGGGATCAAGTTTATTTAAGGGAAGAGCGGCATTAAGGAAGGGCTCTTTTTACATTTCCTTCTTATTCATCACTACTATAGAAACTCATCATTCAGACTCTTTTTACAGCTGCTCTCAGAACAAAGGAAAAGCAACCATCTTTTAAGCACGTCTTGAACTTTTTTTTGATACAAACAACTTTATCTCATATCTTTGATCTTATTAAGCTACATTTATTTTTGTATTTCAATGTACAACTTTTGTAAGTATTTTTTGTAACTTTTGTGTGGAAATAAATCACATGGTTTTATTTAAGCTGACTCAGCCATACAATTTAAGAAATTTGTCTCACAATCATATTGAAAAGGAACAAAAGACTTTCCACAGCTATAAAGCTATTTTAACATTGGAGCACAGCCAGTATCAATTTGGCGGAAGTTTTTTTTACCACTTCCTTCCTTGATCAGAGGGGAGAAGTGAAGTACAAAAAATGAAAATTTCGGAACTATTGAATGAACCTAGAAGAAAAATCGATCAATTGATGATTGTAAAGACCTGAGAATTTTGTGTGGAAGTCAGAAGTCTTGAAAGACGGTTATTTGAGATCAGCGCATAAAGAAAAAAATCCTATATTCAGTGAGTAGAAATCATGGAATGTGTTGATTGTCTACAGTCAGATCCATAAATATTGGGACATCGACACAGTTCTAATCTTTTTGGCTCTATACACCATCACAATGGATTTGAAATTAAACGAACAGGATGTGCTTTAACTGCAGACTTCCAGCTTTAATTTGAGGGTATTTACATCCAAATCAGGTGAACGGTGTAGGAATTACAACAGTTTATATATGTGCCTCCCACTTTTTAAGGGACCAAAAGTAATGGGACAGATTAACAATCATCCATGAAACGTTCACTTTTTAATACTTGGTTGCAAATCCTTTGCAGTCAATTACAGCCTGAAGTCTGGAATGCATAGACATCACCAGATGCTGGGTTTCATCCCTGGTGATGCTCTGCCAGGCCTCTACTGCAACTGTCTTCAGTTCCTGCTTGTTCTTGGGGCATTTTCCCTTCAGTTTTGTCTTCAGCAAGTGAAATGCATGCTCAATCGGATTCAGGTCAGGTGATTGACTTGGCCATTGCATAACATTCCACTTCTTTCCCTTAAAAAACTCTTTGGTTGCTTTCGCAGTATGCTTCGGGTCATTGTCCATCTGCACTGTGAAGCGCCGTCCAATGAGTTCTGAAGCATTTTGCTGAATATGAGCAGATAATATTGCCCAAAACACTTCAGAATTCATCCTGCTGCTTTTGTCAGCAGTCACATCATCAATAAATACAAGAGAACCAGTTCCATTGGCAGCCATACATGCCCACGCCATGACACTACCACCACCATGCTTCACTGATGAGGTGGTATGTTTTGGATCATGAGCAGTTCCTTTCCTTCTCCATACTCCTCTCTTCCCATCACTCTGGTACAAGTTGATCTTGGTCTCATCTGTCCATAGGATGTTGTTCCAGAACTGTGAAGGCTTTTTTAGATGTTGTTTGGCAAACACTAATCTGGCCTTCCTGTTTTTGAGGCTCACCAATGGTTTACATCTTGTTGTGAACCCTCTGTATTCACTCTGGTGAAGTCTTCTCTTGATTGTTGACTTTGACACACATACACCTACCTCCTGGAGAGTGCTCTTGATATGGTCAACTGTTGTGAAGGGTGTTTTCTTTACCAGGGAAAGAATTATTTGGTCATCCACAACAGTTGTTTTCAATGGTCTTCCGGGTCTTTTGGTGTTGCTGAGCTCATCGGTGCGTTCTTTCTTTTTAAGGATGTTCCAAACAGTTGATTTGGCCACACCTAATGTTTTTGCTATCTCTCTGATGGGTTTGTTTTGTTTTTTGAGCCTAATGATGGCTTGCTTCACTGATAGTGACAGCTCTTTGGATCTCATATTGAGAGTTGACAGCAACAGATTCCAAATGCAAATAGCACACTTGAAATGAACTCTGGACCTTTTATCTGCTCCTTGTAAATGGGATAATGAGGGAATGACACACACCTATTAAACTAAAGACAATCAGCGCAAGCTAAATTGAGTGAAGAAATGGAAATGCAAGCTAAACACTATATGATTCACCAACCTAAAAAGATATTTATAAAACAATGCTAGTGCAGCGCAATATATTATAAGAAAAAGTCCTTGGGATCATATAAATAAGTAATTCCTCTTGGCTCAAAGAAACTGGTTCTCTTCCATCGGGTACCAATAATCATGTAAATGCGCTTACCGGAACAGGTGGACCCCTTAATTACAGGGGGTCATACGAGCCTGAATTCCATGCGGGCTGGACACACACCTGGCCAAGGGACAGCTGAGCAGCCAATTGTCCCATTACTTTTGGTCCCTTAAAAAGTGGGAGGTACATATATGAACTGTTGTAATTCCTACACCGTTAACCTGATTAAAATTGTAAATACCCTCAAATTAAACTTGAAAGTCTGCAGTTAAAGCACATCTTGTTTGTTTCATTTCAAATCCATTATGATGGTGTATAGAGCCAAAAAGATTAGAATTGTGTTGATGTCCCAATGTTTATGGACCTGACTGTAGCTAATGAAAGCAAATTGGAATTTAAAGGTTTAGCGAATCATGTGTCTGATACTATGTTGTGGAAATCAATGTATGAACAATGTTTACAGGCTAAGGCTGAAATTGATAAGGCTAGCTTTTCATTAGCTAAAACAAAGAAAAAGTTGCGAAACGTAATGAAGTTGGTTT
Source organism: Aquarana catesbeiana (assembly GCF_042186555.1). Taxonomy (NCBI): domain Eukaryota; kingdom Metazoa; phylum Chordata; class Amphibia; order Anura; family Ranidae; genus Aquarana; species Aquarana catesbeiana. The sequence goes on along the minus strand of NC_133327.1, from coordinate 482,191,485 downwards.
CGTTTTTTAATTCAGTGGTTTATGATGTGCCAGAAAAACATAAGATTTGTGTTGTGAACAAATCAGGAATTGAAAATGTTTCAGAAATTATACAAATACATGAGAATGTATCTATTGAACCTAGTTGTTTCCTTGTCAAAAGAAGTTTATTGAGTATACAATGTTATAAAGATACATAAAGTAAGTTTACAAGGATCTATAAAGTAAGCTCATTGTTTTACAGTAGGGTTTATATAGGTATATATCATGAAATTTCAAATATTAAACATTGGGTTCACGTAAACCTAAATTAAAGATATATATCATTTCCTTAGTTACTTTTGTAGGTATTTGAATGATTTATACCTACTATACATATTGTTTACAAGTAGAGTGTATATAGGTCAAATAAATTCTGAAAATGAGCTTTAATTGTAAGGTGGAGAAAAGGAAAGAGAAAGAAGAAAAAGGGTTGAAAGGTAGAGGTATGGTCCACAAGGTTGTCCCGCTCGTCAATTGATTATTCTTTTTAGTTCTCTTTGAAGCCTTAGAATGGGTGTCTCTGTAAGTCATTTAATCTGTTACCATGGCAACAGGACAGAGTGATTGAAGTTTGACAGGAACTGTTGTTTTATCCAAGGATGCCAAAGTTTTTCAAATTTTGGAATTTGATTTTGATCGATGGCTACCATCTTAGCATGGGACATTGTATTATTCATTCTGTGAATTGTTTCTGCTAGTACCAATGTAGGAGATTTCCATGCCTTGGCCACTGTTTGTTTTGCAGCCGTTATTAGTTGGATCATAAGTTTGAATTGAGAGAGTGTTAACCATTCCGGTTTTAGATTAAGTAAAGTTAAATATGGATCTGGTTGTATTATTTTTTTAAATATTTTAGATGCAATCACGAAGACTTCCTTCCAGAAGGTTTGGATTACTGGGCACGTCCACCATATGTGTAAATATGTGCCTATTTCTGGGCATCCTCGAAAACAAAGAGCTGAGGTATTAGGTGAATATTTTGCCACTCTAGCGGGTACAAGGTACCAGCGAGTTAGGACTTTATAATTTGTCTCCAGTGCTAAGATGTTGGGTGAAGATGACTTAGATGTGAGCCATATGTTAGACCAGTCCGTGTCTTCTAAAGTTCGTCCCAGGTCCTCCTCCCACCTCTGAACGTAAGAGGGTCTATTAAGATTTGGTACTCCATATAATTGATTATAAAGTGATGAAATTGTACCTTTAGCAAATGGATCTTTTGTACAGATTGATTCAAAAATGGATAATTGGGATAATGGTGTATCCCCCTTTAGGAATGGTGTATAGAAATTTTTGATTTGGAGATATCTAAATATCTCAGAGTTTGGTAGATCATATTTTTCTCTAAGCGATGGGAATGAAAGGAATTATTTAGATGCTATGAAGTCATTTAGTGTCTGAATGCCTGATGTTGTCCAAGCTTTAAAAGAATTTGGGTAGATCCATGCCGGATAAAAGGCCGGATTTCTGATAAAAGAAAGGAGAGGATTGTGTGGAGATTGTAACTGATATTTGGTTTTTAGTTTATCCCAGAGAGATAAGAAGTGTTTAGTTATGGGATTATGAATTTTAAAGCGGTCTTTAGGATCAAGCCATAATAAATTTGATATTAATAGAGGGTCATTTTCTGAAGCCTCTATAAATACCCATAATGGGATTTCCTGTTTTGCATGGTATTTGGACAGACTGGCCAAATGTGCTGCTCTGTAGTAGTTAGTAAAATTAGGGTATCCCAGGCCTCCTTTATTTTTGGGAAGATGTAGTGTGTGTATAGGTATACGTGGTTTAGAAGAGCCCCATATAAACGAAGTTGCTCTTTTTTGTACTATTCTCAAAAAATAGGAAGGAATTGGAATAGGGAGGACTCTGAATAGATAAAGCAATTTGGGTAGAATAGTCATTTTGATTGCATTAATCTTCCCCATCCAGGATAAAGGAAGTTGCGACCATTGTTTTATTAGATTTGTGATCTGTCTTAATACAGGAGGATAATTGGTTGAGAATAAGTCAGAATGAGAGGCTGTTAAATGAATTCCAAGATATGGGATTGATTTTTCTGCCCATGTGAATGGGAGTGCAGCCCTAGCCGGGATCAATTCCATGTTTGTGAGTGAAATATTAAGCATTAGGCATTTCTTAGGATTAATCATAAGGCCGGATAGGGCTGCAAATCCATCAAGAGCTGGTATTAAGTTAGGACCAGAGACCTGTGGTGATGATAGAAAAAGTAATATATCGTCTGCAAATATACATAATTTGTGTGTAATACCTCCTACTTCAATGCCAGTTATAGTTTGGTTTGTTCTGATATATTGGGCCATGGGTTCGAGTATAAGGGCAAATAATAAGGGAGATAATGGGCAACCCTGTCGGGTACCTCTTTCGATATTAAAGGCTTCAGATTTGTATCCAGCATATTTTATATAGGCTTTGGGTTTATTATATAATGCTTTGATCCATGTTAAAAAGTGGGGTCCAAAACCCCATTTTTGTAATGAATATTGCATATATTGCCAGGATACTGTGTCAAATGCCCTCTTAATATCGAGAGATAGAAAACATAAAGGGATTTTCCGTTTTTTAGCAATATGTGCCAATAACACTGCCCTGCGTATATTATCGCCTGCCTGTCTATTTGGCATGAAGCCTACTTGATCTCTATGTATTAATTTTCCTATAATGCTATTGAGGCGTTTTGCTATTATTTTTGCTAATAATTTAATATCGAGGTTTAACAGAGAGATAGGCCGATAATTCACACAGGAAGTATCATCAGAAAGGGGTTTTGGGATCATACAAACAATTGCCATTAGTGTTTCTTGCTGAAAAGAATGTCCATCTAGAAGTTTGTTAAAAGTTTCAGTGAGAATGGGAGAGAGTATTTCTGAGAATGTTTTATAGTATAAAGCCGAGTAGCCGTCTGGGCCTGGTCTTTTGTTAAGTTTTAGGTCTTTTATGGCGTTAGCAACTTCATCTATAGTTATAGGCTCATCCAAACTGCTTTTTTGATTCTGAGATAACTCAGGTAAGGTTATTTTTGAGAAGAAGGATTCAGCCTCTGTAGGATTAAATTCATTGTTTGTCTTGTATAAAGTTGCGAGATGTGAGTGAAATTTATGGACTATTTTAACTGGATTACAAGTGTAAACATTTTTTGATAATTTCAAATGTATTGGTTTGAAAGATTTGTTAGTTGAATTTAATGCCCGAGCCAAATATGTACCTGGTTTGTTTGTATTCATGTAGAAATTGTGTTTGGAGCGTTTGAGGGATTTATCAACTGACTCAGTGAGAAATAGATCGTATTCCAATCTAGATTTTTCCAGATGAGATTTTGTACTCTGAGATGGATTATCTTGAAATGATATGTAGGCTGCATTAAAATTGAGTTCTAGTTTTTTTGCTAGATTTTTGCATTCCCGTTTAAATAGTGCCATTTGTCTTTGTATTGTACCATGCAAGACAGGCTTATGAGCTTCCCACAGTGTTATTGGGGAGATGTCTGTTGTATTATTAATTGATATGTATTCCTTTAAAGCTTGTTCAATGGCCATCTGATGTAGTGGGTGTTTGAGCATTATGTCCGGTAAGTACCACGTTGGGTCATGCGCTTTTGGTATGGCTGAGGCTATAGTAGTGTATACTGCATTATGGTCAGACCACGGAATTGGAATTATATCTGATGCAATAATTTCTGGTATCATTCCTATTGTTAGAAAAATATGATCTATTCTGGTGAAGGTTTGATGAGGGTGCGAGAAATAAGTGAATTTCTTTTTCATTGGGTTACTTTCTCTCCATGAATCTACCAGATTGTATTTGGAAAGAAGTTGAGAAAAAGGTAATCTAGAGGTTATTTTGGATGGTGTAAAAGGTGATTTATCTAGAAATGGGAGGAGGACCTGGTTCGAATCCCCACACATTATCACTGTTCCTATTTTGTGTGTATTAATCACTTGTAATATATGTGAGAGGAATGGTGTAGGTTGTTTGTTAGGAGCGTAGTAGGAAATCACCGTGATTGCTGTATCCATTATATAACCCATGAGTATCAGGTATCTACCTTCTGGGTCTTTAATTTCTGATGATAAGGTGAATGGTGTGGATCGGTGAAATGCAATTAGAGTTCCCCTTTGCTTGGTACAGGCAGAAGCCGTGTAAATTTGTTGATAAAAAGGAGAAATATATTTTGGAGTAGAATCTTTGGTGAAGTGTGTTTCTTGGAGGCATACTATGTGAGCCTTCTTGTTATGGAAAGTACGGAAGGCTTTGGTCCTTTTTTGAGGGACATTTATTCCCTGAACATTCAGGGAAAGTATATTCAGTGGTGCCATGGCAATAGATCAAATAGTTTTGACTTACTTTTTGTTATGCAGAGCTGACTGCGCAGATCAACCTGTGTGGACTGAAGAGATGAATAGATAGAAAAGAAACCAGTGAATTCTGGAGTAAAGAGTAAACAAAAAACATATGAGATTAGATGATACATTGTATAAACTATTTTTTGCAAGTAATCACAATTTACCCGTGAAAGAGAATAAATATCTCTCTCAGGGGAATAAGTGCCTTCGTCACACTCCCACATAATATGGTTGGGAGAATGAGGAGGGCTAATGGGGGTACACGGATCTTCCGCTTACAGGAGAGAAGTGCTATGTCAAAAGACATCAAAATGATGTTTCATTAGTTGGAGTGCAGAATATAGTTTTTGTTGAAATTATTTATTCCAGGGTGGTTGTATATGGTTAGTCTTGCCCTAGGCTAAATAATTCAGTTAGAAAGGTACTGTTAATAACTTTGGTATTGATGAAGATAGTTTGAATTATTTTGGGATTTTAACCCTTTTAGAGTAAACAATTACATATTTTATTCATATGTAACTGTTTAGATATGTTAACTCATAAAATTGAGGTTGTATTGCTTCAGATTAGAATAAACAAAAACATAATTCTAGGAACTAGTTAGGTAATAATATATTTGTTTTAAGAAAAGAAAGAAAAAAAAAAAAAAAAGCTTCCATTACTTCTGGATTATTGAACATATTTGTCCTAAAAAGTAATAAATCTATTGTTATTACCTGATAATATATAACTGAACAAGAATTTCCTTATTTCACTTATATATTCTAAGGCTATATGAATCAGAAGTAATAAGAAATATAACTGGAATGTAACATGATCCCACACAGTGTGTGACTATCAGAATGCAGTTACATTCAGTTATAAATATAGTTTTTTTATAGAGAACCATCTCTTAGTATAATAAATGAAGAGATATCAGGAATTAGGATGTCAGTCCATTGAATCTTCTTGGTCCATGGATGATGTGGCATAACGGCCTCTTTTGTGAGAATGATGATTCCCATTTTGTTCTGAAATTTTCTGGGTGCTGCCTGAAGGTGAAGATGATGCCATTCTTCTGCATGTGGGAGTGCTGCTGCTTGTGGGTTCTGTTAGATTTAATTTTAAAAGGGTTTGTTGTAGTTCATCTGCTGATCTGCTTCTGTAAATTGTACCTTGGTAGTTAAATCTGACTGAAAAGGGGAAGCCCCATTTCCTGCCCAAACTTTCACAGTTTGTTCCCTGGGGCAAAAAGGTTCAAATGGATACCTTTTGAGCCTGCAGGCTCCGCTTTGTCCTTCTCTTCTCTCCTCAGCGGTGTGGAGCTCTAACAATGCATGTCTGCTCCGCTAGGCTCCGCCTCCTGCCCTCAACTTTGCTCAAATCTCAGGTCTGTACATCAACCCTACAAAATCTAATGCGTTAAATATTTCCTTATCACAATCTGAACTTCAACAAGCCCAAATTTCCTTACCTTTCAACTGGGTTTCGAAACAACTCCCGTACTTGGGATTACAAATCACAACTTCCCTAAAGGATCTTTTTGCAGGTAATTACTTACCTCTTCTGAAACAAATTACTGCTCTCATGAAACAATGGCTTCTCTTCCGTTGCCCTGGTTAGGAAGGATTAACGCAATTAAGATGTCAATACTACCAAAATTTTTATACTTATTTAGGGTACTTCCAATACCATTACCATCTTATTTTCTAAGACTTACTCAATGTGGAGTTATGTCCTTTATTTGGGGTATCACCAAACCTCGCATATCTAAATCTACACTATATTTGAATAAACTGAATGGTGGTTTGGGGATACCCAACTTTTCTTCTTATTACAATGCTGCGCAGATTGCACTTCTTCCCAAATATCACGCTACGGTTGAAACACCCCTGTGGATAGCTGTTGAATCGGTAGACAGTGATCCTATCTCAGTGGCAAATATACTATGGCTCAACCCTGCTGATAGGGTCCATCTTTCTAATCCAATAATGAAACATACTTTGACTATTTGGGATATATTCAAATGTCTGCATAAGCTTAAATCTCCACATAATCCTCTGCTGTCATTCCTCAATAATCCAGCCTTTTATCCTCCTTGGAAATATCCAAGATCATTCTCTATATGGTCCACTGTAAATCTTACTCGCTTATATAATTTATCCTCTTCATCCAATATTCATACCTTTCCTGTACTATGTGAAAATTACGGTTTACCTAAAAAAGAAATATTTTGCTATTTACAGATTAAAATTTTTTATGAACCATTACTTAATACAGGTTCTACTCTCAATCAAATGACTCAATTTCAGCGTATTTGTACAAGCGATCCACACATCAGAGGACTTATTTCACTATTATATCATCAACTCAATGTGACTTCCAGAGAAACTTTACCTTCATATGCTAATAAATGGGCACAGGATATTAATCGAAAACTAGATGATAAAGATTGGTCTAAAATATGGTTAGCCACCAAAACGTCCTCTCCTAACTGTTTTGCTGTAGAAACTAATTATAAGGTTTTAACATGGTACCAGCTAGAATAGCTAAATTTGCTCCCACATATTCACCTAATTGCTTCAGAGGATGTGACATGCCAGGTACACATTACCACATATGGTGGCAATGTCCAGTTGTCAAAGTATTCTGGAAGAACATATTTCTTATGGCCTCTAAAGCTTTAGAAATCACAATTCCTCCAGATCCCACTATGGCTATTCTAAACCTAAAACCTGCCATGCTTACTCACACTCAATTTCAGTTGTTTATTCAACTAAGTACTGCAGCAAAACAAACCATTGCCAAGGCATGGAAGTCTCAAACTCTGATCGTGAACGAAGTTAAACACAGAATGAATAAAGCACTCATACAAGCAAAGATGACAGCTATTGAAGATAATAAAATCGATAAATTTAGTAAGATCTGGCAACCATGGGTTAAACACTATTTCCCCACCGACTTTGACCAATCTTTGTTATTACCACACTAGGTTATATAATATATTTACTAAATAAAAGCGAATATCTGCCGTGAGTCAGGACGCCACCCCAGGGACCCCTTTCCCTCTCTCTTTCGTCTCTTCCCCCCCCCCCTTTTTACTATTTTCTATGGTATATGCTGTATGAATATAAGAGATAGTTATTCTTTATCATACTCTCTTTTATTGCTCTTCTTACAACTAGACAACTAAATTCAGTCTGACCATTTCATGTTTATTTTTATTTCTGTACCTTACTTAACAATGTGTATAACATAATAACAGTTGTAAGACGATTCTATATATAATATTATACTGTAAATCATCTTGAATATGTGCTATGTATCCATGTATTATATTTCTTTATTTTTTCTTTATTTTTGAAAACTCAATAAATATATTCAATAAGAAATAGAAATGGATGGTAGTGTGGAATCTGAAAAATGTTCAGTGTCCGATCTAGAGGGATCTAATCATAAGGGTGTCATAGAGATTTGTGCCTCAGTGCAGTGTACATTGTGTTTGGGGCCAAAATGGCCGAAGTATTCTTGACAGAGAGAGTGAAAGAGGTAGAGAGAGAGGGAGAACCCAAAGCACCTTGAGTGTTACCTAACACCATGTGAGGATTCCTTTCGGAATTACTGGAGACAGCTTGTTCAGTGTTGTGCTTTTTGTTGAAATTTTCGTGAGTCCCACCACCAGATGACTTCCTTTTGGTTTTACATGGTTTCTTAAATCTAGACAAACCTCTAGAAGAGATGAAGAGAGAAGATATAGATGAAACGTCAGACAAACTTTGTTCCTTATTATTTTGTCTTGTCCTATAGTTGGGTCTAGTTCTAGGGTGTGTGTGATTCCAACTATATGCTTTGTTTTCTTGAAAGGCAATTTTATCTCTGAGAAACTTTTTCTCCTTGGTGGTCAGTATATCTCGGTTGTAATGTTCTAAATGTTCATTTAGATCCTTCTCATGTTGTGAATATGCCAGATGATTTTTGAAATTCAGTAATTTGGCATATGTGGAATCAATTTCATTATCTAAATCTTTTTATCCTTCTCTGATATTCATTACTGAGGAGGGACATCATTCCTCTCGAACAGGTGGAGAGATTGTTTTGCCATTCATCTTTAAAGGCTGCCTCCATATGGTCTAAGGTTCGAAAGATTTGTATCCTTAGACCAAATGGATTAATGCTTTTGCTTTTATATATTGCTCAAAGGAGTGTATATGCCAGTGAAAAGACGATTTATTTTCCAAAAGTTTCCTTAAATTCAAAAACAAAGATGAAAGTTCTGTATCATTTTGCTCATTATGTGCAAGATCCTTGTAAAACCTGGACATGGTAGTGTCCCATTTTTTGCCTGCATAGTTTGTAATGATGACTGTCTAACTAGAAAGATTCCCCAGTAGGATTGTACTAGAAAAGTGAGGGTTGGGTATTTGCTACCCTGGTAATGTAGAGATAGGATAGTTCAATTCTATTGGGGTATAGGAGAAATTGCCCGCATCCCTAATATGGAACACACAACAGAAAACCCTCTAGTGGGACTTTAAAGGGCAATGACTCCAAGAGGATATATACAAATTAGTTAAAAAATATTATTTTTATTACTGCAAACATGTAAAAGACACAGCATTGGTTGTGGTCAGACAAGATACAAAAATAGATAAAAAATGTGTGACATATTGTTCATTATGAAATCACAACCACTATTTTAAATCACTCTAATGCCCTGTACACACGATAGAATTTTCTGACAACAAATGTTGGATGTGAGCTTGTTGTCGGAAAGTCCGACCGTGTGTATGCTCCATAGAACATTTGTTGGCGGAATTTCCGCCAACAAATGTTTGAGAGCAGGTTCTCAAGTTTTCAGACAAAAAAATAAAGTGCAAATGTGCAATGATACAATGCCACCATAACCAATATTCAATATTAATAATTTAATTAATATAGCATATAACATACTATAAAGCAGTGGCGGCCCATCATATCCAAAAATTTAAAAAATTAAAAAAATAGATAAATAAATAATTTTAAAATGGCCCCGTTAAAAAAAAAAACTAAGTGCACTGTGTTCGGTGCCGGACACAGTGCACTATGGGAAGTGCCACGTCAATGCAATCACGAGATTGCAGACACGGCGCTTCATTGACGCTGTTTGGAGCTGCTTTGCGGCGCAAGCGCAAGCGCCGTCCAGCATCTGTGGGCTACAAAAAGATGGCTGCCATGAGGAAAAATCCCCTTGTGTTCAGTGGAGAGGGGAGGTCCCTCCCCTCTCCACTGAACACAAGGAGAAAACCAGGAATGGACGGACCGCCACTGCCCCTGACTGGCTGATCCATCATCCACCAGTAACAGTAAGTTGCAGTGTCGTTATTCCAATTTACAGGAACAAGCTCCAGTAAGGACGGCCACCTTTGCATATCTGACAGTCACAGTTCCGATATCAGCAGATCACAAACTGGCTGATATTAGAACTGTGACTGTCAGATATGCAAAGGTGGCCATCCTTACTGGAGCTTGTACTCAGAGTCTGTATGTCACGCTGCTGCTCTTCTCCCCCCTTCAGACAGACTGCTTTGGCTGTCTCTTCTGCACATGCAGTTACTCATGGCATGGCAGCTGCCAGCTACTGTGTGGAACTCTGTGATAAGAAGATGGGTGAGTTTCACAGCAACAGGTTGTTTTAAAATGTGTCAAACTCAAAATGGGCATTCAGGCCTAGGAAAAAGTGTGTTCTGTGTGTGTACTGTGTGTTCTGTGTGTGTACTGTGTGTTCTGTATGTACTGTGTGCGCTGTATGTACTGTGTGTTCTGTGTATGTACTGTGTGTTCTCTGTGTACTGTGTGTTCTGTGTATGCACTGTGTGTTCTGTGTGTACTGTGTGTTCTGTATGTACTGTGTGTTCTGTGTATGTACTGTGTGTTCTGTATGTACTGTGTGTTCTGTGTGTACTGTGTGTTCTGTATGTACTGTGTGTTCTGTGTATGTATTGTATGTATTGTGTGTACTTGTGTTCTGTGTGTACTGTGTGTTTTGTATGTACTGTGTATGCACTGTGTGTTCTGTATGTACTGTGTGTTCTGTGTATGTACTGTGTGTTCTGTGTTTGTATTGTGTGTTCTGTGTGTTCTGTATGTACTGTGTGTTCTGTGTGTACTGTGTGTTCTGTATGTACTGTGTGTTCTGTGCATGTACTGTGTGTTCTGTGCATGTACTGTGTGTTCTGTGTATGTATTGTGTGTTCTGTGTGTCCTGTATGTACTGTGTGTTCTGTGTGTACTGTGTGTTCTGTGTATGCACTGTTTGTTCTGTGTATGCACTGTGTGTTCTGTATGTACTGTGTGTTCTGTATGTACTGTGTGTTCTGTTTATGTACTGTGTGTTCTGTGTATGTACTGTGTGTTCTGTATGTATCGCGTGTTCTGTGTATGTATTGTGTGTATTGTGTGTACTGTGTGTTCTGTATGTACTGTGTGTTCTGTGTTCTCTGTATGCATTGTGTGCTGTGTATGCTCTGTATGTACTGTGCGCTCTGTGTATAGTGTGTTCGTGTATTGGGAGCCATGACAGCGGAGGATGGGCAGGTAAGGACCTGGAGGGATTTACACCCCCCTAAAATTTGTCTGTATATCACGCTGCTGCTCTTCTCCCCCTTCAGGCAGACTGCTTTGGCTGTCGCTTCTGCACATGCAGTTACTCATGGCATGGCAGCTGCCAGCTACTGTGTGGGACTCTGTGATAAGAAGATGGGTGAGTTTCACAGCAACAGGTTGTTTTAAAATGTGTCAAACTCAAAATGGGCATTCAGGCCTAGGAAGAAGTGTGTTCTGTGTATGTACTGTGTGTTCTGTGTGTGTACTGTGTGTTCTGTATGTATTGTGTGCGCTGTATGTACTGTGTGTTCTGTGTATGTACTGTGTGTTCTGTGTGTACTGTGTGTTCTGTGTGTACTGTGTGTTCTGTGTATGTACTGTGTGTTCTGTGTATGTACTGTGTGTTCTGTGTGTACTGTGTGTACTGTGTGTTCTGTGTGTTCTGTATGTACTGTGTGTTCTGTGTATGTACTGTGTGTTCTGTGTTCTGTATGTACTGTGTGTTCTGTATGTACTGTGTGTTCTGTGTGTACTGTGTGTTCTGTGTATGTATTGTGTGTTCTGTGTGTACTGTGTGTTCTGTGTGTACTGTGTGTTTTGTATGTACTGTGTATGTATTGTGTGTTCTGTGTGTACTGTGTGTACTGTGTGTTCTGTGTGTACTGTGTATGCACTGTGTGTTCTGTATGTACTGTGTGTTCTGTGTATGTATTGTGTGTTCTGTGTGTTCTGTATGTACTGTGCGATCTGTGTGTACTGTGTGTTCTGTATGTACTGTGTGTTCTGTATATGTACTGTGTGTTCTGTGTATGTATTGTGTTTTCTGTGTGTTCTGTGTGTACTGTGTGTTCTGTGTGTACTGTTTGTTCTGTGTATGCACTGTGTGTTCTGTATGTACTGTGTGTTCTGTGTGTACTGTGTGTTCTGTGTGTACTGTTTGTTCTGTGTATGCACTGTGTGTTCTGTATGTACTGTGTGTTCTGTATGTACTGTGTGTATGTACTGTGTGTGTATCGTGTGTTCTGTGTATGTATTGTGTGTTCTGTGTGTACTGTGTTCTGTATGTACTGTGTGTTCTGTGTTCTCTGTATGCATTGTGTGCTGTGTATGCTCTGTATGTACTGTGCGCTCTGTGTATAGTGTGTTCGTGTATTGGGAACCGTGACAGCGGAGGATGGGCAGGTAAGGACTTGGAGGGGTTTGCACCCCCCCAAAATTTTTTATCACCAGCTGCCACTGCTATATCCGTGCAATAAACACATGTGCAAAACATGCAATATTGAAAAGCGATGTGAACAAATAAATAAAAAATAAAATTCATATGTAGCTGAAATACAAATGGAGGAGATCCAATGAGGGAAGAAAAGTTCTTTGTAAATTAATATTCAGTGGAGGAGATCCCATAAAAGGTGCACAGCGTTGATCAGAGGCTTGGCAGTGTTGTTACCCATCACCATCATTATTTAAAAGGCTTACCAAAAATCCAGGAACCACCCTTACTCAGGGGGGGTCACAAAGCGCTTGTTTGAATTCAAAGATTCAATGGAGAAGTATCCTGGCGTCTCACCAAAAGCCTTTAGGTGCCCCGGAAGGTAATGAGCAACCAGAGAATCAGACAGCCTCAGCAACAGGGTGTGTAAAATATGTACTGTGTATGTACTGTGTGTTCTGTGTGTACTGTGTGTTCTGTGTGTACTGTGTGTTCTGTGTATGTACTGTGTGTTCTGTGTGTACTGTGTGTACTGTGTGTTCTGTGTGTTCTGTATGTACTGTGTGTTCTGTGTATGTACTGTGTGTTCTATGTTCTGTATGTACTGTGTGTTCTGTGTGTACTGTGTGTTCTGTGTATGTATTGTGTGTTCTGTGTGTACTGTGTGTTCTGTGTGTACTGTGTGTTTTGTATGTACTGTGTATGTATTGTGTGTTCTGTGTGTACTGTGTGTACTGTGTGTTCTGTGTGTACTGTGTATGCACTGTGTGTTCTGTATGTACTGTGTGTTCTGTGTATGTATTGTGTGTTCTGTGTGTTCTGTATGTACTGTGTGATCTGTGTGTACTGTGTGTTCTGTATGTACTGTGTGTTCTGTATATGTACTGTGTGTTCTGTGTATGTATTGTGTTTTCTGTGTGTTCTGTGTGTACTGTGTGTTCTGTGTGTACTGTTTGTTCTGTGTATGCACTGTGTGTTCTGTATGTACTGTGTGTTCTGTGTGTACTGTGTGTTCTGTGTGTACTGTTTGTTCTGTGTATGCACTGTGTGTTCTGTATGTACTGTGTGTTCTGTATGTACTGTGTGTATGTACTGTGTGTGTATCGTGTGTTCTGTGTATGTATTATGTGTTCTGTGTGTACTGTGTTCTGTATGTACTGTGTGTTCTGTGTTCTCTGTATGCATTGTGTGCTGTGTATGCTCTGTATGTACTGTGCGCTCTGTGTATAGTGTGTTCGTGTATTGGGAACCGTGACAGCGGAGGATGGGCAGGTAAGGACTTGGAGGGGTTTGCACCCCCCCAAAATTTTTTATCACCAGCTGCCACTGCTATATCCGTGCAATAAACACATGTGCAAAACATGCAATATTGAAAAGCGATGTGAACAAATAAATAAAAAATAAAATTCATATGTAGCTGAAATACAAATGGAGGAGATCCAATGAGGGAAGAAAAGTTCTTTGTAAATTAATATTCAGTGGAGGAGATCCCATAAAAGGTGCACAGCGTTGATCAGAGGCTTGGCAGTGTTGTTACCCATCACCATCATTATTTAAAAGGCTTACCAAAAATCCAGGAACCACCCTTACTCAGGGGGGGTCACAAAGCGCTTGTTTGAATTCAAAGATTCAATGGAGAAGTATCCTGGCGTCTCACCAAAAGCCTTTAGGTGCCCCGGAAGGTAATGAGCAACCAGGGAATCAGACAGCCTCAGCAACAGGGTGTGTAAAATATGTGAAGAGATAAGAGACTCAGAATAGTGTGCTATTGTCTCTTAAGCAGTTTATTGGCAAGTGCTGCAGTGCTGCATACATACGTTTTCAAACTGGAGATACAGCTCCAGTGCAAACAAGCCAAAACAATTCTAAAAATCCATGGAAGCGATTGCACATGCGCAGAGCGTGTATAGAGTAATACTAAACACGGTCATGCATTTATTCCTCTTAAAAGTGGTGGAAGTATCTATGATATCTACAGTTTTATAAAGCAGAAAATCTTTTTTGATCTTATATTTTACATATAAACTACATGAAAAAAAAAAATATATATTTTACATTAAAAATGTATGTATTGGAATGCTATTTACTTATCTCACATAGGAAAAAATCTTAACCTTCTTATGAGATTAGTCAATCCCAACTACCATGCACATAAAACAACACAAGGAGAGAAAATATTATCATTCTTAATCACCTGCTGTTTGGCAATTATGTAATAACTGTTATTTTTAAAGGAATGTTTATTCCATTCGACATTTAGGCCCCAGTGAAAATAGGATTTTAAAGTGGATGTAAACCCAATTTTTTTCTAATTTAGGCTTGTAACTTGTACAGTATAGGATTTCATAAAGGAATTTATATCGACATTTAAGCCCCAAGAAAATAGGATTTTAAGTAAAAAATCCAGCGTGTTTCACGTCTCTCACAATTATGTTCTTTTGAACAACTGAATAGACAAGCACTCTGCTATTCATTATAACACAATGTTTTCAATTGCACTTCCTGTGTCACTTCCTCTATAAAGACGGTCGGCTGGCATTACCTAGTATCCTCCATTCCCAGTAGATTACATTTTTGTGGAAACGTGTCGGATCGGAAAATCACGGTAATGCCACCCAACTGGTTAGATGAATGATATCGCCACCAGATACTACAATTTTTCATGCTTGAAATTTCTGCCTGGTTGTAAGTGTAACCTTTATAAGCTTTTTAATAAATCCATGCAGTTTTACACTATGAGGTTTTTTCTTTCCTTATCTATATGATTTTCTGATATTTGGAGTTCCTTTACATTTTTTTGGGTATAAAGATCTGGTATCAATACACTTGAGATTTCCAAGCCAGTTAATAAGCTGAATGCCCATAAAAGCAATTCAATTCCTTTGTCTTTAAATCACCTGAGTTCAAGTCTCTGAGTTGCATGGAAGGAGGACAACCAAGTGGATGATTTCCAGACAAGCAAATATACTCCTACAGCGAGTTTAATCCCTGTAATAGGGGTCCACCATTTCTGGTAAAAGGGCATACTTTTACCTTATGAGACATCATATCTTCAAACATATATGATTGTTTTCCTTGTCAAAAGAAGTTTATTGAGTATACAATGTTATAAAGATACATAAAGTAAGTTTACAAGGATCTATAAAGTAAGCTCAATGTTTTACAGTAGGGTTTATATAGGTAAATATCATGAAATTTCAAATATTAAACATTGGGTTCACGTAAACCTAAATTAAAGATATATATCATTTCCTTAGTTACTTTTGTAGGTATTTAAATGATTTATACCTACTATACATATTGTTTACAAGTAGAGTGTATATAGGTCAAATAAATTCTGATAATGAGCTTTAATCGTAAGGTGGAGAAAAGGAAAGAGAAAGAAGAAAAAGGGTTGAAAGGTAGAGGTATGGTCCACAAGGTTGTCCCGCTCGTCAGTTTATTATTCTTTTTAGTTCTCTTTGAAGCCTTAGAATGGGTATCTCTGTAAGTCATTTAATCTGTTACCATGGCAACAGGACAGAGTCATTGAAGTTTGACAGGAACTGTTGTTTTATCCAAGGATGCCAAAGTTTTTCAAATTTTGGAATTTGATTTTGATCGATGGCTACCATCTTAGCATGGGACATTGTATTATTCATTCTGTGAATTGTTTCTGCTAGTACCAATGTAGGAGATTTCCATGCCTTGGCCACTGTTTGTTTTGCAGCCGTTATTAGTTGGATCATAAGTTTGAATTGAGAGAGTGTTAACCATTCCGGTTTTAGATTAAGTAAAGTTAAATATGGATCTGGTTGTATTATTTTTTTAAATATTTTAGATGCAATCACAAAGACTTCCTTCCAGAAGGTTTGGATTACTGGGCACGTCCACCATATGTGTAAATATGTGCCTATTTCTGGGCATCCTCGAAAACAAAGAGCTGAGGTATTAGGTGAATATTTTGCCACTCTAGCGGGTACAAGGTACCAGCGAGTTAGGACTTTATAATTTGTCTCCAGTGCTAAGATGTTGGGTGAAGATGACTTAGATGTGAGCCATATGTTAGACCAGTCCGTGTCTTCTAAAGTTTGTCCCAGGTCCTCCTCCCACCTCTGAACGTAAGAGGGTCTATTAAGATTTGCTACTCCATATAATTGATTATAAAGTGATGAAATTGTACCTTTAGCAAATGGATCTTTTGTACAGATTGATTCAAAAATGGATAATTGGGATAATGGTGTATCCCCCTTTAGGAATGGTGTATAGAAATTTTTGATTTGGAGATATCTAAATATCTCAGAGTTTGGTAGATCATATTTTTCTCTAAGCGATGGGAATGAAAGGAATGATTTAGATGCTATGAAGTCATTTAGTGTCTGAATGCCTGATGTTGTCCAAGCTTTAAAAGAATTTGGGTAGATCCATGCCGGATAAAAGGCCGGATTTCTGATAAAAGAAAGGAGAGGATTGTGTGGAGATTGTAACTGATATTTGGTTTTTAGTTTATCCCAGAGAGATAAGAAGTGTTTAGTTATGGGATTATGAATTTTAAAGCGGTCTTTAGGTTCAAGCCATAATAAATTTGATATTAATAGAGGGTCATTTTCTGAAGCCTCTATAAATACCCATAATGGGATTTCCTGTTTTGCATGGTATTTGGACAGACTGGCCAAATGTGCTGCTCTGTAGTAGTTAGTAAAATTAGGGTATCCCAGGCCTCCTTTATTTTTGGGAAGATGTAGTGTGTGTATAGGTATACGTGGTTTAGAAGAGCCCCATATAAATGAAGTTGCTCTTTTTTGTACTATTCTCAAAAAATAGGAAGGAATTGGAATAGGGAGGACTCTGAATAGATAAAGCAATTTGGGTACAATAGTAATTTTGATTGCATTAATCTTCCCTATCCAGGATAAAGGAAGTTGCGACCATTGTTTTATTAGATTTGTGATCTGTCTTAATACAGGAGGATAATTGGTTGAGAATAAGTCAGAATGAGATGCTGTTAAATGAATTCCAAGATATGGGATTGATTTTTCTGCCCATGTGAATGGGAGTGCAGCCCTAGCCGGGATCAATTCCATGTTTGTGAGTGAAATATTAAGCACTAGGCATTTCTTAGGATTAATCATAAGGCCGGATAGGGCTGCAAATCCATCAAGAGCTGGTATTAAGTTAGGACCAGAGACCTGTGGTGATGATAGAAAAAGTAATATATCGTCTGCAAATATACATAATTTGTGTGTAATACCTCCTACTTCAATGCCAGTTATAGTTTGGTTTGTTCTGATGTATTGGGCCATGGGTTCGAGTATAAGGGCAAATAATATGGGAGATAATGGGCAACCCTGTCGGGTACCTCTTTCGATATTAAAGGCTTCAGATTTGTATCCAGCATATTTTATATAGGCTTTGGGTTTATTATATAATGCTTTGATCCATGTTAAAAAGTGGGGTCCAAAACCCCATTTTTGTAATGAATATTGCATATATTGCCAGGATACTGTGTCAAATGCCCTCTTAATATCGAGAGATAGAAAACATAAAGGGATTTTCCGTTTTTTAGCAATATGTGCCAATAACACTGCCCTGCGTATATTATCGCCTGCCTGTCTATTTGGCATGAAGCCTACTTGATCTCTATGTATTAATTTTCCTATAATGCTATTGAGGCGTTTTGCTATTATTTTTGCTAATAATTTAATATCGAGGTTTAACAGAGAGATAGGCCGATAATTCACACAGGAAGTATCATCAGAAAGGGGTTTTGGGATCATACAAACAATTGCCATTAGTGTTTCTTGCCGAAAAGAATGTCCATCTAGAAGTTTGTTAAAAGTTTCAGTGAGAATGGGAGAGAGTATTTCTGAGAATGATTTATAGTATAAAGCCGAGTAGCCGTCTGGGCCTGGTCTTTTGTTAAGTTTTAGGTCTTTTATGGCGTTAGCAACTTCATCTATAGTTATAGGCTCATCCAAACTGCTTTTTTGATTCTGAGATAACTCAGGTAAGGTTATTTTTGAGAAGAAGGATTCAGCCTCTGTAGGATTAAATTCATTGTTTGTCTTGTATAAAGTTGCGAGATGTGAGTGAAATTTATGGACTATTTTAACTGGATTACAAGTGTAAACATTTTTTGATAATTTCAAACGTATTGGTTTGAAAGATTTGTTAGTTGAATTTAATGCCCGAGCCAAATATGTACCTGGTTTGTTTGTATTCATGTAGAAATTGTGTTTGGAGCGTTTGAGGGATTTATCAACTGACTCAGTGAGAAATAGATCGTATTCCAATCTAGATTTTTCCAGATGAGATTTTGTACTCTGAGATGGATTATCTTGAAATGATATGTAGGCTGCATTAAAATTGAGTTCTAGTTTTTTTGCTAGATTTTTGTGTTCCCGTTTAAATAGTGCCATTTGTCTTTGTATTGTACCACGCAAGACAGGCTTATGAGCTTCCCACAGTGTTATTGGGGAGATGTCTGTTGTATTATTAATTGATATGTATTCCTTTAAAGCTTGTTCAATGGCCATCTGATGTAGTGGGTGTTTGAGCATTATGTCCGGTAAGTACCACGTTGGGTCATGCGCTTTTGGTATGGCTGTGGCTATAGTAGTGTATACTGCATTATGGTCAGACCACGGAATCGGAATTATATCTGATGCAATAATTTCTGGTATCATTCCTATTGTTAGAAAAATATGATCTATTCTGGTGAAGGTTTGATGAGGGTGCGAGAAATAAGTGAATTTCTTTTTCATTGGGTTACTTTCTCTCCATGAATCTACCAGATTGTATTTGGAAAGAAGTTGAGAAAAAGGTAATCTAGAGGTTATTTTGGATGGTGTAAAAGGTGATTTATCTAGAAATGGGAGGAGGACCTGGTTCGAATCCCCACACATTATCACTGTTCCTATTTTGTGTGTATTAATCACTTGTAATATATGTGAGAGGAATGGTGTAGGTTGTTTGTTAGGAGCGTAGTAGGAAATCACCGTGATTGCTGTATCCATTATATAACCCATGAGTATCAGGTATCTACCTTCTGGGTCTTTAATTTCTGATGATAAGGTGAATGATGTGGATCGGTGAAATGCAATTAGAGTTCCCCTTTGCTTGGTACAGGCAGAAGCCGTGTAAATTTGTTGATAAAAAGGAGAAATATATTTTGGAGTAGAATCTTTGGTGAAATGTGTTTCTTGGAGGCATACTATGTGAGCCTTCTTGTTATGGAAAGTACGGAAGGCTTTGGTCCTTTTTTGCGGGACATTTATTCCCTGAACATTCAGGGAAAGTATATTCAGTGGTGCCATGGCAATAGATCAAATAGTTTTGACTTACTTTTTGTTATGCAGAGCTGACTGCGCAGATCAACCTGTGTGGACTGAAGAGATGAATAGATAGAAAAGAAACCAGTGAATTCTGGAGTAAAGAGTAAACAAAAAACATATGAGATTAGATGATACATTGTATAAATTATTTTTTGCAAGTAATCACAATTTACCCGTGAAAGAGAATAAATATCTCTCTCAGGGGAATAAGTGCCTTCGTCACACTCCCACATAATATGGTTGGGAGAATGAGGAGGGCTAATGGGGGTACACGGATCTTCTGCTTACAGGAGAGAAGTGCTATGTCAAAAGACATCAAAATGATGTTTCATTAATTGGAGTGCAGAATATAGTTTTTGTTGAAATTATTTATTCCAGGGTGGTTGTATATGGTTAGTCTTGCCCTAGGCTAAATAATTCAGTTAGAAAGGTACTGTTAATAACTTTGGTATTGATGAAGATAGTTTGAATTATTTTGGGATTTTAACCCTTTTAGAGTAAACAATTACATATTTTATTCATATGCAACTGTTTAGATATGTTAACTCATAAAATTGAGGTTGTATTGCTTCAGATTAGAATAAACAAAAACATAATTCTAGGAACTAGTTAGGTAATAATATATTTGTTTTAAGAAAAGAAAGAAAAAGCTTCCATTACTTCTATATTATTGAACATATTTGTCCTAAAAAGTAATAAATCTATTGTTATTACCTGTTAATATATAACTGAACAAGAATTTCCTTATTTCACTTATATATTCTAAGGCTATATGAATCAGAAGTAATAAGAAATATAACTGGAATGTAACATGATCCCACACAGTGTGTGACTATCAGAATGCAGTTACATTCAGTTATAAATATAGTTTTTTTATAGAGAACCATCTCTTAGTATAATAAATGAAGAGATATCAGGAATTAGGATGTCAGTCCATTGAATCTTCTTGGTCCATGGATGATGTGGCATAACGGCCTCTTTTGTGAGAATGATGATTCCCATTTTGTTCTGAAATTTTCTGGGTGCTGCCTGAAGGTGAAGATGATGCCATTCTTCTGCATGTGGGAGTGCTGCTGCTTGTGGGTTCTGTTAGATTTAATTTTAAAAGGGTTTGTTGTAGTTCATCTGCTGATCTGCTTCTGTAAATTGTACCTTGGTAGTTAAATCTGACTGAAAAGGGGAAGCCCCATTGATACATAATGTTGTGGCGTTGCAGTTCCATTAGTTGGGGTTTCATGGATCGTCTTTTAGTAATAGTAAGTTGGGATAGGTCAGCAAAAATTTGATAATTGTGTCCTTGAAAATTAAGTTCCTTTTTTTCTCTTGCAGCAATTAGTATTTGTTCTTTCGTTCTGTAATAATGACATTTTGTGATTATATCACGTGGGGGTCCATCTTTCTTTTTGGCTGTGAGGGCTCTGTGTACTCTGTCCAGTTCTAAACGTTCAATAGGGATATCTGGCTTTAGTTCTTGTAATAGAGCAGTAATAGTAGATTGCAGGTCTGTCACAGTTTCAGGTATTCCTCTTATGCGCAAGTTTGAACGTCTGGCTCTATTTTCGTAATCTTCGAGCTTAGTTTGAAGTATTAAATTCTCTTTTTTTAATTGTTCCAATTCTGTTATATTTTCTTGGGTTGTAATTTCAATTTCATCCATTTTTATTTCTAAGGCTGCGGTGCGGTTTCCCAGCTCTCTTATTTCTTTGGTTAGGCTTTTTGTTATTTGGTCTGAGGTTTGTTTTAAAGCCTTATGAAGCATCTTTTCAAATTGTAATAATATTACTGGGGATACTGAGGAGGCTTGTGGAGAAGTTTGTGAGAGGATTTGTTCTGTATCTGACTCAAATGGAGAGTCTTGCTGTGACATTTTCTGTCTGTGAGAGCGCCCTGATGCTGTATCTTGTGAGGTGACTGGAGCTGCTTCAGCTGCAGTGAGTGCCTGTGAGCTCTTTGTGAGGTGATTTTTATTTCTGCCACGGTTTCCTCCCAGTACCATATTTCCTGCCCAAACTTTCACAGTTTGTTCCCTGGGGCAAAAAGGTTCAAATGGATACCTTTTGAGCCTGCAGGCTCCGCTTTGTCCTTCTCTTCTCTCCTCAGCGGTGTGGAGCTCTAACAATGCATGTCTGCTCCGCTAGGCTCCGCCTATATGATTGTTTTCAAGCTGAACATATCAGACCTCTTCTAACGCTCAGTGATTGAAAGCATAGGAGACATATGCAGGAGATTGCCTGAATGAGATTCAACATATGCTGCATCTATTCACTATATGAACTTTGTGTGTTACAAATAAGAGTCACAAAAGGCACTTATTATTTATAATAGGTTTATTGAATGTTCATTCATTTTGCATTTTTTTGAGCACTGGTTTTATATTGTGGTTTATCCATCAGTCACTTTATTAATTTTCATTATATTGAAGCACATTTGCATCAAGTATTATCTTATGCACAATGATCACTTTAGAAATTATATATTGTCACATTTTATATGGTTTAACACAGGTAATAGCGTTCCATATATAATAATACATTTTTTTTACTTTATTCTTGGTCTTGAGTAGCAGCTGTTTCATCATTTAGACCAGTGCAGAGATTTCACATTTAAACATACACATAATATGAATAAAGACTCACTCAGGTTGGCACTGCTCACGCCACCTGGTGACCAGCATAAGAAACAATCCTGATACATTGAACAGTTCATCATTCAAAGGTAAGGTCAGAATTTGCCCCTTTGTCACAGCTCATTCTACCTAACTAGCTAAGCACCCCAGTGTCCTTGACGTTTCACAGTCCATCAAAAATTTCTTTAACTCAGGGTAAAACAATATTTTGCAGCAGTTCCCTTTTTCTGAGGGATAACTCTGGGGACAGGAGGCATGGCTGCACTCAGACAACAAGCAGCCAGGCCTTGGTACAAGGGACCGCACTTTTGAACACAGGTCCCTTTGCAATGGTAATCTCAGTCTGTTGGCTTGACAGCCGGGGACTGAGAAATATTTCCTCATTGGTTGAAGAACAAACAGGTTGAGAGTCACATCAACAGGTTACTTTTCAGAGAGAGTCACACTGACAACTTCATAGCACTAGCCAGCGTGACTTAGCTGAGCACTCCCTCTATCTGCCGGCAGCATTCAGTCCAGCATAGTCCCAGCAATACAGCCAACTGGAGTCTTCCCCACTAGTAACAATTCTTGTACAAAAGATGGAGTGGTTTCTCAGCATAGTGTCTTAACTCCACTTAGCATACATTCGTAATCCACAGTGTCAGGGAAGCACAGTCCATCATCATTTACCAGTAATACCTGGGATTCGGTAACTTCAAGGCCTCTCCTTTAGCGTTTACCTTGGTAATGTAGTGTTGAATGTCTGCCTTGTTAGGCCTGCGGATGATCACACTATCTAAGTTAATTTTGCAGGTTGCAAAATTAACTTAGATAGTGTTCTGGGTGTTCTGGGTGTTCTGGGTGAGCAGCACTGAGAGATACTTCTCGGCTATCTTGGGGGACAACTTTGGAAAGTCCACCCACAAAGGGATCCGAAGGAAACTTCGCACAGCTTCATCTATCCATTGAGTTTCCTTGTCCTGGATTTCTTCCTCTAGATGGGCCGGTATATAGGGATATAGGTATCCGTATTCCTCAGCCACTTTCTTAATGACAATGCGTTGCACTTTAGACAGCCTGGGCAGTGTCTTAGGATCTCCATACCTGGGTAGGACCCGTGGGTCCGGAGCACGCTGAACCGGGTATCCTACAACAACATCAGGTTTGCAATCGGACTTAGCTGCTTCTAACGGTTTAGTGGAAACAACTTTAGAGACCCAATGTTCCCAACGAACCTCCTCAAAAGAATTAATGATACGCACAGTTGGTGCAACACTGGCAGACAGTTCAATATTCACACTGGCAGCAGGCCTAGGAGGAATCTCATCCTCTTCCAGATCACATGCTTCTCCTCTTTGCTATCACTTCACTTTCAAGTCTACGACAAATTGTCTGAGAACAGTTCGGAGATCCCATCAGAGGGGATACTTGAATTAGACATAGTGGATCATTCTTCAGCCGGGAGATAGTTGCACTTGGAACAGGCTTTAACTGGCAGAACTGCACATCTCCCTTAATGGCCACTGGTGTCACCTTCCCCACTGGCACACCACTTTCACCCTTGGCAGGCTTACCCAACAACGGTACCCAATTCCTCTGTGATTCCACCATCAAGAAGAGAAGGTGGGCTCGATCTCGGCCTCGAGGGGCGACTGAAGCGTTTGGTCCTGGAGCAGCCACAGACACAAGAGGAGCAGCTTCTCTCACTAGCCGGGTGATGACAAGTGGACTCTTGATGCCGCTCCCAGCCGGGATGGCGACATTCTTGTCCCACTATACTTGCAGTATCCGCAGAGGTTGGGCTGGTGCAACTACCTCGGGGGTTCCCCACAACGTCCGCAGACGACCCAGGGCCTCAGATGCATGGCCAGACTGGAACACTTCCCGCAGATCAGCCGTTTACAGGGCAAGGATACCCTTAGGTGTATACCATACTCCGGTGTCAGTCAGAACTCCTTTTGGCTCTCTCAGTCCAAAGCCAACACCCAGAGCATACATCTTCCAATCCCCCATAGTACTTCCAAACTGCGCCATCTTCTCCAACCCACAACCAAGCACACGTGGCAGCACTTCCTTATCCTCCTCGGCATAGCGGGGGCTCCTCCCCCTGCCAACAGATTGGTGCAGATACTTTCTGTAAACTTCAGCGCCTGCCCCTTCTTTTCTGCTGAGCACCAAATCTGCAATGGAGTCTGTTTTAACCCTAGCAGCACTGGTGGGAAGTTTCAAAAGACCAGGCTGATACTCTCCCATGAGCAATGGGACTTGCTGGTTCTTCCCCGCATTGTTGAAATGCATAATAACACCGTCTATCAGAAGTAGAGATGTTACCTGCCACTTTCCCATGGAGCCAAATAAAATCCCGATGTAGCTGCAGCTAGCTGCTATGGGCAACTGCTGCGAGAATAATGCCTTTGCCCCACGTTGGGCGCCAAATGTAGCAAAGTCCCGGGCCTCTCTAGGCCTAATGGTGACCTCCAGAGTTAGGGACAGCTGACATTCTTCTGTGTAGAGTGGGTTACGAGGCATGGTGGGTGTAATGTAAGGTGGATTGATGGGCACCAGACACTTCTTGAATGCAAAGAGATTTATTGTCTCTTAAACAGAACTGTAGGAGAGAGGGTAAGGGCCATGACACCCTTTAGTAGATGCAATGTTAATTGGCAGACTCTGAGACTTCTATAGGCAGACAGCCATGCAGGGAAAGGTATCCAGCCAGACACCACATCTGCATGAGTAGGAACACTGTCTCCTATGGCAACAGTCTTGTAACAGTTTTTAACAAAGGTTGCAATGAACTCTTTCACTTCTTCTACATTCTCCTAATGTAGAACTGAACAGATACTCCTCAAGCTTTACCCTCATGACACGTTAGGTCCCTGGCTATGCACTCCACAAGCGTCACCTCTGCTGTCCCGCTGGGTCCCTGACTTGGCACTTGCTGATGCTTTCCCACTTCTTCACCGTTCCCGGTTGGCGAGAAGTCTGCTCTGTTACTAGCCTCAGCTTACTCACAGTGGTCTCCGGTAGGTGGATGGTCCCTTAGTAGCGACAGCTTCCCCTCTACCTCTGAACCACCACAGGTTCCCTGGCCGGCGGAACCGTTACTTCTGGTTGGACTACAAGCCCGCAGTCCCAACCCTGCACTACTTCTGGAGATAGCCTAGCAGCCAGATGTCCCAGGTTTCCGGCCTAGCAGCCCGGGGAAATACAACACAGGTCCACCCAGACAGCCGTCTCAATGGCACAGAACCCCGATCACCCAAATAAATAGGCTCTCCCAGAAGGCCAAGGGACCCAATATAATCCCTGCCCATTGGCTGAGACACCCCATTCATTCCTAATCTGTCCTTGCAATACCCTTGTCTTATCTAATGTCACCAGATACCCGGCCATCTAGTGACAGAAGAGAGAAGTGCAGCAATTCCAGAATTAGGGTGAAATCAATTGACCTCCTATCAATTGGCCAAGGCAACTATCACTTGGAAAATAAATTTAATAGCAACCCTGCCTAAACATCAGGGTGCTACATAAGGTAACCACATGTGGTTTATGTATTGTTTATATACACTAAGTAATTCCTGGTAGTTTTATTATTAAAGAAAAAAACACACAAAAATGCTGTTCAGGGCCTGAGGGGGCCTACCACTCCTTGAATCCTTATTTAGTGTTGTACGATTATTCTAAATTTGCATACTTTCTATTCTAATCTACCTTATTCTGATGCTGAGATGCCATCAATAATGGGAGACAATCAAAATAGTAAGGAGAGGCATTCTAATGATTGCAGTTTCAAGGTACAAATTCCTTAAGAATCACTGTAGCAGTGCTGCCAAGAGATTTGCACAGTTGTCATTCTTACTATAGGAAAAACTAACTTATGACACTTTTGTATGGCCAAAATATTGATATTTTTAGGGCAACTGTTTGAATATCACTGACCTTTTCAGGGGATTTATTTAAGGTAATATACCGTATCTATTGGCATATAACACACACTTTTTCACCCTGAAAATAGAGTGAAATTGATGTGTGCATGTTATATGCCAATATTGGGCTGCCTCAGAGGGGAAAGGGGGAGTGAGCGCTGCCAGATGTCAGCTGGTCCTTCTATGGCATGGTTTCTTTTTTGGAATTCATTTTCATGGCAAAGCGGGACTTTGCTGATATTTGCAATTTATCTGATCACTCTTCATAACATTCTGGGGTATATGCAAATTGCCATGATAAAAAATGAGACAGCAGACTTTGTGAAAATTAATATTTGTGTCATTCTCAAAACTTTTGGCCTGGGCTGTACATTGCAAATGTAGCGGTATCCCCGTAGGGGCTGCTGAAAGTCATGGTCCACCTGTCACCTTGCCCAGCCTGTCATTCACTCCTCAGTCACTCATGAGACAATGAACAATCATGTGCTTTGTTTTTGTTGATTTATTGAGGGGATTTGAACTTGGATGGGTAAGGGGTTTATAGGATGCATAAGATCAATGGCTGAATCAATAAATGATTACTAGGAACATCTATTTACACTTTACAGCTCCAGTCTCCTCCAGCACAACACTTTCTTGCAGACTGTTTGTCTCTCCTGCACAACACTTCACTTCCAGGTACAGCTAGCACATGATTAAGCCCAACAGGGCCTAAAAATTCAGTCAGGCCTTAGCAATTACCATTTGCAGGCAGGGTCCGTGGGCCCCTTTAATGTAGCAAAAGAATAGGAAGTCTTTGGTGCTAGCTGACCTATGGTAGACTACTGCTTCCAGTAAGCCCTCTTCAGGCCCCGTCAGCCCTCCTGGCTGCAGCTGCCTGACTCCACTGCCCGTAACATCACAGTCCTTATGGCTGGCTCTGCACCCATCTTAGACTGCTCTCTCCCAGTCCTCTCATGTGTGCCTCCCCAGTCCTCACGACTGTGCCTGTAACTCACCAGCCCCCCTGGCTGCGACCGGTGGTTCCCTCCTGCAGACTTGCCCAGCAACACTAGCTCCTGTTGTCCTCTTTGGTTCCTTTCTGTGCCTCCTGACCAGATCCTTCTTGCTTTCCAGAAGAGCTCCCGAACCCCAGGCCCAAGGTCACCCCCCAGAAGCAAGAGGGAGGTGACAGAAAAGTGATGCTATCTATAAGTCACCAGCCTACTCTGATCCCATAGTTGCCAACATGCTGAAAAAATTTATAGGGACACTTTTTGTCTGTAGGGGGAGCACTACATTAATTAGGGGATGGGGCATGCATTGGTGAGCGTGACATTTAAAGAGTGTGAAAAATGCGGCGCACGTGGTTTAAATGATGATAAATATTGGGCATGGCTTAAAGGGGGTGTGGTTAGAGTCATGGTATGAGACCGCAGACATGATACAAGGCATTGCCAGAGACCGCAGACATGATACAAGGAATGGCCAAAGACCGCAGACATGATACAAGGCATGGCCAGAGACCGCAGACATGATACAAGGCATGGCCAGAGACCCCAGACATGATACAAGGCATGGCCAGAGACCCCAGACATGATACAAGGCATGGCCATGGACCCCAGACATGATACAAGGCATGGCCAGAGACCCCAGACATGATACAAGGCATAGCCAGAAACCGCAGACATGATACAAGGATTGACCAGAGCGTGCAGACATGTTACAAGGAATAGCCAGACATGATACAGGAGAGAGAGACCATAGACATGATACGGGAGAGAGAAACACAGAGAGTCCCTGAACACCTGCTGCTCACCCCCCTCCCTCACACCCCCCAAGACAAAGAGCCAACCTATCATGGTTTTACACAGACTTTTAACTGCAGAGAGCCCAAACTGCAGGGTACACACATACCCAGGGCCATTTTTAATATTGACTGGACCCTGGGCAAACATTTTCTTGGGCCCCCTCTTCCATGCAATTTCGCTCTCCACATGCTTTAAGACATACAATAAATAGCAGCTAGACTCAAAATCAGTTTACTGAATCAGATCAGGCAGCGATTGCGATTGGTTACCAGAGGTTACAGTGTATCATTACCGTTCACTGACTGGCTGCTAGAGGTTACAGCACACACTATGGCACGCTGTTTATTTTCTAGAGGTTACAACTGGGGATGAGCTTCGAGTTCGACTTGAACTCATGTTCAACTCGAACATCGACTGTTCGCCAGTTCGCCAAACAGCGAACAATTTGGGGTGTTCGTGGCAAGTTCGAAAGCTGTGGAAACCCTTTAAAAGTCTATGGGAGAAATCAAAAGTCTAAATTTAAAGGCTTATATGCATGGGATTGTCATAAAAAGTGTTTGGGGACCTGGGTCCTGCCCCAGGGGACATGTATCAATGCAAAAAGAAGTTGGAGCAGTGATTTTAATAATAATTAAAGTGGAACAATAAAAGTCTAATATTCCTTTAAATTTCGTACCGGGGGGTGTCTATAGTATACCTGTAAAGGGGCGCATGTTTCCCGTGTTTAGAACAATCTGACAGCAAAATGACATTTCAAAGGAAAAAAAGTAATTTAAAACTACTTGCGGCTATTAATGAATTGTTGGTCCGACAATACACATAAAAGTTCATTGATAAAAACGGCATGGGATTTCCCCACAGGGGAACCCCAAACCAAAATTTTTAAAAAATGGCGTGTGGGTCCCCCTAAATTCCATACCAGGCCCTTCAGGTCTGGAATGGATATTAAGGGGAACCCCGCACCAAAATTAAAAAATAAAAATGGCGTGGGGTCCCCCCAAAAATCCATACCAGACCCTTATCCAAGCATGCAATCTGGTAGGCCACAGGAAAAGAGAGAGCGCCCCCCCTCCTGAACCGTACCAGGCCACATGCCCTCAACATTTGGAGGGTGCTTTGAGGCAGCCCCCAAAGCACCTTGTCCCCCTGTTGATGAGGACAAGGGCCTCATCCCCACAACCCTTGGCCGGTGGTTGTGGGGGTCTGCGGGCGGGGGGGCTTATCGGAATCTGGAAGCCCACTTTAACAAGGGGACCCTTGTAATGAGGTACAAAAGTACCCCTACCATTTCACAAAAAAGTGTCCAAAATGTTAAAAATGACAAGAGACAGTTTTTGACAATTCCT
The DNA here is from genome assembly GCF_042186555.1 of Aquarana catesbeiana. Classification (NCBI taxonomy): domain Eukaryota; kingdom Metazoa; phylum Chordata; class Amphibia; order Anura; family Ranidae; genus Aquarana; species Aquarana catesbeiana. Next base: position 482,162,349 of record NC_133327.1, on the reverse strand, counting down.
TTATTTAAAGTCTTCTTCTTTCCATCTTCTTCGGGTCTTCTGCCTTCTTCCTTCCTTCTTCCTTTGGTTTCTCCCTCCATCTTCTTCTTCCTCTGCTTCTTCCTCCGATCCTCTGCTTCTTGCTCCGGTGTTCTCGTCCGGCATCTTCCTCCGCAGCGTCTTCTTTCCCGCTTTGTTCTTGGGCCGCTCCGCATCCATGGGAGGCTCCAGCTGTGTGACGCTTCTCTTCTTCTGACACTTCTTATATAACGGAGGGCAGGGCCAGGTGACCCCGCCCCCTCTGACATCACGGGGAAAGCCATAGGGAAGTCCCCGTCAAGTTCCTGTGCTTTCGGGGTTCCACTTAATATCCATATCAGACCTGAAGGGCCTGGTATGGAATTTCGGGGGAACCCCACGCATTTTTTTCCTTAATTTTGGTTCAGGGTTCCCCTGTGTAAGAATCCCATGCTGTTTTTATCAATGAACTCTTATGTGTATTGCCGGACCGACAATTCATTATAGCCACGAGTAGTTTTAAATAACTTTTATTCCTTTAGAAATGTCATTTTGCTGTCAGACTGTTCTAAACATGCGCCAAATGCGAAACATGCGCCACTTTACAGGCATACTATAGACACCCTCCAGGTATGAAATTTAAAGGAATATTACACTTTTATTGTTTCACTTTAAGCATTATTAAAATCACTGCTCCCGAAAAAACAGCCGTTTTTAAAACTTTTTTTTGCATTGATACATGTCCCCTGGGGCAGGACCCAGGTCCCCAAACACTTTTTATGACAATAACTTGCATATAAGCCTTTAAAATTAGCACTTTTGATTATTCATGTTCAAGTCCCATAGGCTTTAACGGTGTTCGCGTGTTCGAACAAATTTTTTGCCTGTTCGCATGTTCTGGTGCAAACCGAACAGGGGGGTGTTCGGTTCATCCCTAGTTACAACACATGACTTCTGCTTGTTGATTGGTTGCTAGAAATTACTGTACATCAATACTGCTCACTGATTGATTGCTAGAGGTTACTGGACACCTATATCACTCACTAATTGGTTGCTAGAGGTTACTGCACATTATTACTGCTCACTGTTTGGTTCCTAGAGGTTTCTGCATATCCTTACCGCTCAATGATTGGTTGCAAGAGGTTAGTGCACAGCATTACTGCTCACTAGTTGGTTTCTAAAGGTTACAGCACATCATCTCCTAACTGCCTGCACACCATGGCCTGGGGATGGGAGGGGACCCATCAATAGACAGAAAACTCCTAGGAATCGTAGGAATCCTGGGATCAGTGGCAATGCTGGGGGTGTGTTATCAGTGGCAATGCTAGGGGGGTTGATGGGATCAGTAGCAGTGGTGGAGGGATGGGATTAGTTAGGAGGCGGTACACTGTGACAAATTCTGAATCATGTAGAGCAAAGCTGGAAATCTTTGGCAAGTATATAGTGGGGGATTCTACCAATGTGAGGGGGAATTTACACAGACCATCAATATGAGGGAGAATTTGCACTGATCACCATGTAACGGGGGATTTTACGCCACCCACCAATAGAAAAGAGGGATTTCTACACTGACACCAATGTATTAAGAGCATTTACACCAACCACCAGTGTAAGGGAGAATATACAATGATCCCCCCATGTAAGGGGGAATTTACACTGACAACCATTGTCGAAGATATTTGTACTGACCACCAATGTAAGGTGACACTTCTACACCGACCACCAATGTTAGGGGGGATTTACACTGACAACCAATGTAATGGGGGATTTTACATAAACGGCCAATAAAGGGGGATTTCTACACTGGCCACCAATGTAAGGGGGATTTACACTCACCACCAATTTAAAGGGGCTTCTACATGGACCACCATTGTAAGGGAGGGTTCGAAACTGACCACAAATGCATGTTTGGATTTTTTTAACAATTACCAATATAAAGAAGAATTTCTACACTAGCTACCAATGTAATGGGAATTTACACTGACCACCATGTAATAGGAGCATTCACAGTAACCACCAATATAAAGAAGGATTTACACTGACCACCAATTTAAGGGGGACCTTCTCACTGGCCACTAGTGTGAATGAAAGGATTGTATACCAAGCCCCAATGTAATGAGAAGATTTACACTGACCACCAATGTAACTGAGACATTTAGCCTGCGTTCACATTTGTATGTGTTGGAAATACATGCAAAGTCGATTTCCTGACACCACAGGAACATGATGCCCTTGAGCAGATACACAGAAGTGCCATTAATTGTTAATGACACCCTCATGCATTGGCTGAGATGTGCGTATTCACATGCACCAAAATTCAGGGTGCTGTGGCACCATGTTCTTTTGAAGAAGGGTTCCACCTCCAATTTGCTTACCTTTGCAGAACAGGCTGATGTTAGGCTTAATGACTATAGTTGTAGGCAGGACTTTTAAGCATGCTCCTTTGCCTCCCCAGCGGACAGAATTCAGCAGAAGTGAGGGTAGATATGACCTCAGGGGGACATGATATACATATGAATGCTGCCTCTATTTACATATCAATGCCGCAGTCCACGACTATTTACATATTATTGCCGCCGCTATTTACATATCAATGCAGGTTATTAACATGTAAACACAGGGTCTGCAGGTGAGTCATCTGTACATGGCAAAAGGGCAGAGCAACAGAACTTTACACTGAGATATCGGGACACAGCACGGGACTAAAACTTCAAGGGATACGGGAATTTACTGTAAACTGGGATAGTTGGCAAGTATGAGGCAGTGGCTTTGGGCCCCACAACAATGATGGGGCCCAGGGCAGCTTCCCCTTTTTCCCTCCCTAAAAACGGTCCCGCACATACCTCTGCTTGGATGCACACATGCTGCAGTTAAGCTCAGGTCGGGCTGCCATATTCTTCTTCATCTCTCCGCTGGGCACACCCCCTCTCCAAGTCCCGGACAATTAGTGAGAGGCAAGAAATTCTCCCCACATGCTATTTCATTGGAGAGGAGGAGGCAGGGGGAGGATCTGAGGAATCAGTCTTTTTAACCTGTGTTTTACCCGGCACTGCAGCCAGGTTTTGCAATGCAGAGTCTAGGCTGGCTGCTGCCCAGGAAATAGTTCATTTTTCAGGATTCTCGCCGGGACAAAGACTCCATGGGAAATCAGTCAGTTTCAAGGGGTATGTCCCAGGAAATCAATGCCTGTTGGCAGCTACATAGTTACATAGTAGGCGAGGTTGAAAAAAGACACAAGTCCATCAAGTCCAACCTATGTGTGTGATTTTATGTCAGTATTACATAATATATCCCTGTATGTTGTGGTTGTTCAGGTGCTTGTTTAGAAGTTTTTTGAAATTATAGATGCTCCCTGCTGAAACCACTGCCTGTGGAAGAGAATTCCACATCCTTACCGATCTTACAGTAAAGAACCCTCTATGCAGTTTAAGGTTAAACCACTTTTCTTCTAATTTTAGTGAATGGCCACATGTCTTATTAAATTCCCTTTCGCAGAAAAGTTTTATCCCTATTGTGTCCCTACAGTCCACGTGCACTCACAGCATGTCAGAAACCATGAATCAGACTGAGACAGAAGTACAGTTAAATCACACTTGTTTAATAATAATAATAAAAAAAGGTAAACAGAGTAAACATAGTCAAAACATAGCCAGAGTTCAGGAACCAGCACGGATAGTCAGACAAGCCAAAACATCAGGGAGCCAGAGAACAGCGTAGTAGAACAGCAAACAGGATCTGGAGCCAGAAGAAATGTCAGCCAAGCAAGTCTTTAACAGGAACACAGGAGAACGTCTCTAGAGATGTGACCAAGGTGAAGGCAGAGATCATCTGGACTGGACGGCTTAAGTAGGCAGGTCTGACGAGCAGGATATCATCAACAGGTGAGTCACTGTGGAGAGATAGGAGCTGGCAATTAGCTGTCAGCTGAGCGGCCAGCTCAGAAAAGGAAGGGCTGAGCCCAGCCCTGACAGTACCCCCTCCTCAATGACCTCTCCCCCTCGGAGGACCACCAGGCTTGAGGGGAAAACGTCTATGGAAATCATGGAGGAGGACAGGGGCATGTACATCCGAGGATGAGACCCAAGAGCGTTCCTCTGGACCATACCCTTTCCAATGCACCAGGTAATGTATGCACCCATGGAACCTATGGGAGACAACAATGGACTGTACTTCATACTCCTCATGGTTCTCAATCTGTACAGGGTGAGGATGAGGCACCAAGGTGGTAAAGCGGTTGCAGACCAAAGGTTTTAATAAGGAGACATGAAATACATTTGAGATACGCATATTAGAAGGAAGTTCTAATGTGTAAGCCACTGAGTTAATCCTGCGAAGAATACGAAAAGGCCCAATAAACCGAGGTGTGAACTTCAGAGAGGGAACACGAAGTTGGAGGTTGCGAGATGACAGCCAGACCCTATCACCAACCTGGTAGGAAGGCGCAGGCAGGCATCTGCGGTCAGCATGGAGTCTGTACCTATCATTAGCATGTCGCCTCCTGGACTTGTGCCCAAGTGGAACGAAGACCACGGAGATGCTCCTCTAACTCAGAAATACTCTGCGAAACAAATGAGTCAGGCAACATGGAAGGTTGGGAACCATAGTTTGTCATAAACGGGGACAATCGGGAAGCAAAATTCAGGGCACTATTGTGAGCGAACTCCGTCCACGGTAAGAGGTCTGACCAGTTGTTATGATGGTCAGAAATATAGCAATGTAGGAATTGCTCCAAGGACTAATTGGCTTGTTCTACAGCCCCATTAGACTGCGGGTGATACGCAGAGGAGAAAGCAAGCTGAATTCCTAACTGTGCACAAAAGGCTCACCAGAACCGGGACACAAACTGACTACCCCTGTCCGAGACAATCACTTTGGGTAGCCCATGTAAGCGAAAGATCTCCCGAGCAAAAATGGAAGCTAGTTCCTTAGAAATGAAAAGAGCAAAACCCCCCCATGGGTGGGTGGGACTTTAAAAGTGACCAGGAACAATGGAGTTTATCAAAAATAGTAAATGTATTAGGAAACACATATATTGAATAAAAAAGACTTTAGTCAAGGGGCGGCAAAAAGTGCATCAATATAGTACATATAGGAAATATATTGCAGACACAGATAGGCTATTTTAGATGAACCCAATGTTTCCGGCCTGATGTCCTTCTTCAGGCCTTTTTTAACATCCAGAGCCCTGTGTCTATTGAAAAAAAAAAAATATATATATATATATATATATATATATATATATATATATATACATAAAGTTTAGTAAATAGTTTATACAGACAATATCAACAATATAAATCTATTTTGTTTTTGTTTTTCAAGACAATAAGAAGTTGCGCAAAAATACATAAAAATACATATGATAAAAAACACATAAAGGAGCATACCAGGTGATAATGTTGTCCACATAACTAGGAGGTAAAAAGTTTTTCAGGGAATGACAGGAAGAAGCTGCTTGTATGCAACCCCAAGGCGCTCGACACAGATCCCCCAGCGAAGGTCCAAAAAAACCACAGGCTTAAATCAGATCAAATGATCTGAAAAGGATGGGAAATAGATTATACACCAATAGATTGTGGGCATAAATCACACAAATATGAGAGATCTAAGCAAACTCCATAGGATCGTACATACCCATGGAGATAGCATGTCAGAAGTGTCACCGCACAGAAAGGGCGCATCACGTATATATGGACCAGCTGAAGGAATGTGTAATGTTTTTTCAGCTTAGGCAGTATACCTATAACGGTGCATAAAAGTGTAAAGGTAATGCCGCGTACACACGGTCGGACTTTTCGTCTACAAAAGTCCAACGGACGCCGACGGACTAAAGCTGGCTGGTAATCCGATCGTGTGTGGGCTTCTCCGGACTTTCAGCAGACTTTTTCAGCCTCAAATCCGACGGACTTTAGATTTGAAACATGCTTCAAATCTTTACGTTGTAACTACGACGGACCCCGAAATCCGCTCGTCTGTGTGCTAGTCCGACGGACAAAAACCCATGCTAGGGCAGCTATTGGCTACTGGCTATGAACTTCCTTATTTTAGTCCGGTGTACGTCATCACGTACGAATCCGTCGGACTTTTGTGTGGTCGTGTGTAGGCAAGTCCGTTCGTTAGAAAGTCTGCTGCAAGTCCGCCGAAAGTCCGCCGGAAGTCTGTCGGACAGGCTGTCGGACTTTTGTAGACGAAAAGTCCGACCGTGTGTACGCGGCATAAGAGTTTGTTGAACTGACAAATGGGCCAAACAGTGTAAGCCCATAAATGTCAAAGTGGTATATACTTACCTTAACTGAATATAGCACCGTATGGTGTGCAGGTGATCAGAGCCATTGCAGCTGTGTTTGCATGCTGCGAATGGCTCTGATAAATACCCCTATGTCGTGTGCGCATGCGCACATTCGGCAGCAACACGACGGCCACAGAGCATGCGCAAAGCCAATAGTGTACAGGCCAACTGTCCCCAAAGCACAGGACGCCGCCCCAAAACAATGTGACAGGGCCCTGCGCTTAGGGGACACCGGCGCATAACCAAGAACAAGGATAACAATTGAGAGCTCGATCATGCCAAAGTAATTGGAATAAATTGAGGGCATCTCAGCGCTAACGCGTGCCAAATATCCACCAAGTGCGCCGGGTGGGGAATCAAATGAAAAGACACCACAGGGGAAGCCACACATGCAGACTGATACTTCAACTAGACAGAGAAAGCAGAGGACCAAAAAAGGGGGCACATTAGGAGAGTAAACCAATACATATTGAAGAAAATATGTAATTATAAATATAATATCATGTAGGATTATTTGGAACGCGCAAAACACCTTCTTCTAATACTAAAAAGAAGAAGAGAAGAAGTGTAGGTAAAAAGGAGAAAAAAAGAAGACACCACTAACCCAAGGCATATCAAAAGGAATATATTCCTATTCCTCCCATCCACCAGAAGAGAAACCTTCCAAAAATGGACGGTAACTGACCATGTCATTCAGGCCTGGGGGTAAAGTAGCATTTCGATTAATTATCCAGCGGGTTTCATGTTGCAAGAGAATTCTATTCCAATCAACCCCTTGGGCACTGGGATGTATTCTGTTCAAAATTTTATTTTTGGAATTTTGCTACCATGGACATCTCTAACATGTCTGCCCAGTGGAAGATCAGAATTGGATTTTTTCATACTTAGAATATGTCTAAGTATGAAACCTGAGCAGCAAGAATTTTGTAACCCAAAGGAGAAGTGAGACTGGTGCGAACCGTAGTCAGAATACGATCAGGAGGAATCACATGAACCGGAACCGACTCCATCTTGGAAGTGGAGGAAAATTGTTGTGACAAAGCGTCAGCCCTTACATTCTTAGTACCGGGTAAGAATGAGACAATGTAATTGAAACTAGACAAGAAAAGAGCCCATCGCGCCCTTCTGGGAGAGAGGCGTGTAACCTCAGACAAGAATGTGAGATTCTTATGGTCAGTAAGAATGAGAACCGGCACAGTGGTACCTTTGAGGAGATGTCTCCATTCTTTCAGGGCTAAAATGATCGCTAACAGCTTTCTGTCACCAATCTCGTAATTACACTCCGCAGGTGACAATTTCTTGGAAAAGTAGCCACAAGGAGGCATAGCACTCTCAGAGGTAGGACATTGAGACAGAAGGGTGCCAACTCTAGTCTCAGAAGCATCAACCTCGAGGATAAAAGGTAACGTAGGATCAGGATGTGCCAACATAGGGGCAGAAACAAAGGCAGCCTTGAGACTCTCAAAGGCCTTAATGGACTCCAGAGACCAACTCTGTGGGTTACCGTCCTTTCTGGTCATATCAGTCAGGAGCATGACCAGAGACGAGAAGTTACGAATAAACTAATAGTTGGCAAAGCCAAGAAAACGCTGCAGAGGACGTAAACCCATGGGTCGGGGCCACAGTAGGGCTGCTGAAAGTTTCTCTGGGTCCATCGAAAAACCAGCAGTGGAAATGACATAACTCAGAAATTTAACCTGTTCACGATGGAATTCACACTTTTCCAATTTACAATAGAGATTTTTCTCTCTTATTTTCTGAAGCACACAACAGAAATCTGTGTGGTGGCTCTCCAGGGACTTGGAAAATATGAGGATATCGTCGAGATAAACCACCACACATAACTGCAACAAATCTCGGAGGACATCGTTAATAAATTCCTGAAAAACTGCCAGGTCGTAACAAGGGCCAAAAGGCATGACGAGGTACTCATAATGGCCTGTTCTGGTATTAAACACAGTTTTCCACTCATCGTCCTCCTTAATCCTGATGAGATTATATGCCCCTCTCAAATCAAGCTTCGTAAAAACCATTGCTCCCTTGTGGCGGTCAAATAACTCCGTAATCAATGGAGTCAAATTCTTAATCGTGAAACGATTGAGACCCCTATAATCAATACAAGGTCTCAGTTCACCACTCTTCTTCTTCACAAAGAAGAAACCAGCACCAGCAGGAGACAAGGATTTGTGGATGAAACCTCGAGAAAGTGCGTCTGCAACATACTCCTCCATGGCCTTATCTTCCAAGACCGTCAAAGGGTAAACCCGGCCACAAGGGGGTATGGCACTAGGTTGAAGGTCAATTGCGCAATCATATGACCGTTGTGGAGGCAAACTACCGGCTTGTCAAAGACATCACTAAAATCGCGGTACTCCTCCGGCAGGGAGGAGAGTGAGGAGGTGCACAGGACCTTGGCTACCTTCTGGAAGCATGTCTTACTGCATTGTGGCGACCAGGAGAGAACCTCAGCATGGAGCCAATCAAAAGAGGGGTTGTGCCTCTGTAACTAAGGATAACAAATAACCAGCAGAAACTTAGGTGAGGAAATACAGTATTTCACAAAAGTGAGTACACCCCTCACATTTTTGTAAATATTTTATTATATCTTTTCATGTGACAACACTGAAGAAATTACACTTTGCTACAATGTAAAGTAGTGGGTGTACAGCTTGTATAACAGTGTAAATTTGCTGTCCCCTCAAAATGACTCAACACAGCCATTAATGTCTAAACCACTGGCAACAAAAAAGTGAGTACACCCCTAAGTGAAAATGTTCAAATTGGGCCCAAAGTGTCAATATTTTGTGTGACCACCATTATTTTCCAGCACTGTCTTAACCCTCTTGGGCATGGAGTTCACCAGTGCTTCACAGGTTGTCACTGGAGTCCTCTTCAACTCCTCCATGACAACATTGGGGAGCTGGTGCATGTTAGAGACCTTGCACTCCTCCACCTTCTGTTTGAGGATGCCCCACAAATGCTCAGTAGGGTTTAGGTCGGGAGACATGCTTGGCCAGTCCATCACCTTTACCCTCACCTTCTTTAGCAAGGCAGTGGTTATCTTGGAGGTGTCTTTGGGGTCATTATCATGTTGGAATACTGCCCTGCGGCCCAATCTCTGAAGGGAAGGGATCATGCTTTGCTTCATAGTTACATACATAGTTACATAGTAGGTGAGGTTGAAAAAAGACACAAGTCCATCAAGTCCAACCTATGAAAGAAGAGGCTTCAATATGTCACAGTACATATTGCCATTCATGGTTCCCTCAGTGAACTGTAGCTGCACAGTGTCGGCAGCACTCATGCAGCCCCAGACCATGACACTCCCACCACCATGCTTGACTGTAGGCAAGACACACTTGTCTTTGTACTCCTTACCTGGTTGCCGCCACACACGCTTGACACCATCTGAACCAAATAGGTTTATCTTGGTCTCATCAGACTACAGGACATGGTTCCATTAATCCATGTCCTTAGTCTGTTTGTCTTCAGCAAACTGTTTGTGGGCTTTCTTGTGCATCATCTTTAGAAGAGGCTTCCTTCTGTGATGACATCCATGCAGACCAATTTGATGCAGTGTGCAGCGTATGGTCTGAGCACTGACAGGCTGACCCCCCCATCCCTTCAACCTCTGCAGCAATGCTGGCAGCACTCATATGTCTATTTCCCAAACACAACCTCTGGATATGGCGCTGAGCATGTGCACTCAACTTCTTTGGTCAACCATGGCGAGGCCTGTTCTGAGTGGAACCTGTCCTGTTAAACTGCTGTATGGTCTTGGCCACCATGCTCCAGCTCAGTTTCAGGGCCTTGCCAATCTTATAGCCTAGGCCATCTTTATGTAGAGCAACAATTCTTTTTTTCAGATCCTCAGAAAGTTCTTTGCCATGAGGTGCTATCTTAAACTTCCAGTGACCAGTATGAGAGAGTGAGAGCAATAACACCAAATTGAACCTGCTCTCACTTCACACCTCAGACCGTGTAACACTAATGAGTCACATGACACCAGGGAGGGAAAATGGCTAATTGAGCCTAATTTGAACATTTTCACTTAGGGGTGTACTCACTTTTGTTGCCATTAATGGCTGTGTGTTGAGTTATTTTGAGGGGACAGCAAATTTACACTGTTATACAAGTTGTACACTCACTACTTTACATTGTAGCAAAGTGTCAGTTCTTCAGTGTTATCACATGAAGAGATATAATAAAATATTTACAAAAATGTGAGGGGTGTACTCACTTTTGTGAGATACTGTAACTTGGAATTGGATTATCTCATGGTGAAGAGCCCCTACGGCCATGGACAATGAAACAGTCTCATGAGTCAGGCTGTAGAGGTCTCCCGTCAAGAGCCTTAATGGCAAGTGGAGTGCCACGCAGCTGCGGCGGAATCGAGTGCTTCGATACAAAGGCAGCATCAAGAGCTGGCCTGCAGCCCCAGAGTCGATTAGAGCCTGTATCTCGACAGACGACTCAGCCCAAGAAAGGGTAACCGAAACCAGGAGCTTATCCTTCATTATAACTGGGGACGAAACAATGCCACTTAAGGTCTGTCCATGACAGGACCTCAAGGTTCAGGCGTTCCCTGGACGGGTAGGACAAGACTTCAAAAAGTGACCTGCCAGGCTACAATAAAGGCACAATCTCTTCCTCCTCCTAAGGGTTCTTTCATTTGCAGAGAGAAGCGTGAAGTGCATGGGTTCAGCTTCACTGACCGGCTCGGTACCAGGAGGCATGGGGAGGTGAGGCAGGCACGGGTGGGACTGCAAAGCTTGGAGACAAATGTACAGGAGGCTTCCGCAAGTGCTCCTTAAAAGAGATTCTTTCTCTGAGTCTGGAGTCAATGAGGATGACAAACGTGATCAACTTCTCCAGCTCAGTGGGTATATCTCAGGCTGCTATCTCATCCTTGATGGTATCCGAGAGACCATGAGAAAAAGCAGCCATGGGGGCCTCATTGTTCCACGCAACCTCTGCTGCGAGAGTACGGAATTCAATGGCGTAATCGGCAACAGTTCTCGTACTCTGTTTTACATGAGGCACTTGACAGCAGAAGCGGAGCGTGCGGCAATGTCAAATACCCTTTTAAAAGAAGCCACAAACTCAGGGTAACTCAAGACAACAGGTTTTTGCGTCTCCCATAGAGGGTTTGCCCAGGCCAAGGTTCTCTCAGAAAGCAAAGATATCACGAAACCTACTTTGCTTCTATCTGTTGGAAACACCTGGGGCAGCATTTCAAAGTATATCTCTTGTCAAAAATATTTTATTAAATACAACAAAAATAAAGTACAATAAAATTAATACTGTATATTGTACGATTTAGAGTATTTATATAATAATTATATGTAGTTACAATTATAAATTGATCATGAGGTAAGGCTTTATGAAAAATCAAAGTAATTAAATAATAATTATGAACTAAACCAGTTGTTATGTAGACATTCAAATATTGTGTAATATTAAAGATTATGATATAAGTAAAGATTTCCTGAGCAATCTTGGATTACTGAATTGTATTTCAATACTAATGATATCTTTGTAACCTAAGGTACATCTAAATCATTAGGTGTAAAGTCAGAGTCAGAGTAGAGAAAGGAAGAATAAGGTAGAGGGTGAAGAGTGAAGAAAATATATTAAGGAGAGGTCCATCGGGTCGATCCAGAAGTCACAGTCAGACCTATACAGCCAGCATTAGTTCAAATCATCTACCATGGCCATAAAACTTTGTCATTGAATGATAATGGTAAGAAGTGTTCTAACCAAGGCTGCCATAATTTACGAAATGTAGGCATTTGGTTTTTGTTCAATAGCAGCCATTTTAGCGTGTATCATAAAATTATTCATTCTTTGTTTGGTCTCGGCCAACTCCAAAGAGGGGGTCTTCCAAGCTCTCGCTACAGTTTGTTTTGCTGCTGTGAGCAAAAATACAAATAGTTTAAATTGGGCATGAGTTAGACACTCCGGCTTGAGGCAGAGGAGTGTCGTTGCAAGGTTAGGGTGAAGGGTAATATTGAACATTTTGGAGGCGTATGTAAATATTTCTTTCCAAAATGACTGTATTATTGGACAGGACCACCAAGTGTGCTTATATGTACCGTCTTTTAAACAACCACAAAAACAGTGATTTGAGTAATCAGGGGTAAATTTAGCAATTTTAGTTGGTATTAAGTACCACCCGAGTTAATGCCTTATAATTTGTTTCCATGGCTAGTACATTAGGGGAGGATGATTTAATTGTGGACCAAATTTTAACCCACTCCGCCTTGTCCAGAGTGTATTCCAAGTCCTCCTCCCATTTCCGCACATAAGTAGGCATATCCTTATCAGAGTTTATTAGTAATTAAGAGCCAAGAGCCAACTTCCCTAAACTACAAACCTTGCTAAAAGGCATAAATTGGGATAAAATATTAGGAACAAAGAATATGGAGGAAAGATGGGTTTGCTTTAAGAGCATATTAAATAAGGGCATTAGCCAATGTATCCCATTGGGTAATAAATTTAAAAGAGCGAACAAAAATCCTGGATGGCTTAACTCCAATGTAAAAATGCATATAAAAGCAAAGGAGAAGGCCTTCAAAAAATACAAGGTTGAGGGATCATCCTCAGCATTCAGACTTTATAAAGAATGCAACAAGAAATGTAAGGGTGCAATTAGGATGGCTAAGATAGAACATGAAAGACACATAGCGGAGGAGAGCAAAAAAAATCCCAAGAAATTCTTTAAGTATGTAAACAGTAAAAAAGGGAGGACAGACCATATTGGCCCCATAAAAAATGAGGAAGGACATCTGGTTACAAAGGATGGGGAGATGGCGAAGGTATTGAATTTATTCTTCTCCTCAGTCTTCACGAGTGAATCGGGGGGCTTCAGTAACCAAAACTGCAGTGTTTATCCTCATGACACAACACAGGAAGCACCTCCATGGTTAACAGAGGACAGAATTAAAATTAGACTTGAGAAACTTAACATTAATAAATCACCGGGACCAGATGGCTTGCATCCGAGGGTACTTAGGGAACTCAAGTCAAGTGATTGCCAGACCGTTGTTCCAAATTTTTACAGACAGTCTACTGACAAGAATGGTACCAGCTGATTGGAGAAAAGCCAATGTAGCACCAATATTTAAAAAGGGCCCAAAATACATCCCTGGGAATTACAGACCAGTTAGCCTAACATTAATAGTATGTAAACTCTTGGAGGGGATGATAAGGGACTATATACAAGATTTTAGTAATAACGGTATCATTAGCAGTAATCATGGATTCATGAAGAATCGTTCTTGCCAAACCAATCTATTAACCTTCTATGAGGAGGTGAGTTGCCATCTAGATAAAGGAAGGCCCGTAGATGTGGTGTATCTGGATTTTGCAAAAACATTTGACACAGTTCCCCATAAACGTTTACTGTACAAAATAAGGTCCGTTGGCATGGACCATAGGGTGAGTACATGGATTGAAAACTGGCTACAAGGGCGAGTTTAGAGGGTGGTGATAAATGGGAAGTATGGTCAGGGGTGGGTAGTGGGGTTCCCCAGGGTTCTGTGCTGGGACCAATCCTATTTAATTTGTTTATAAATGACCTGAAGGATGGGATAAACAGTTCAATCTCTGTATTTGCAAACAATACTAAGCTAAACAGGGCAATAACTTCTCCGCAGGATGTGGAAACCTTGCAAAAAGACCTGAACAAATTAATGGGTGGGCGACTACATGGCAAATGAGGTTCAATGTAGAAAAATGTAAAATAATGCATTTGGGTGGCAAAAATATGAATGCAATCTATACACTGAGGGGGGGAACCTCTGGGGGAATCTAGGATGGAAAAGGACCTGGGGGTCCTAGTAGATGATAGGCTCAGCAATGGCATGCAATGCCAAGCTGCTGCTAATAAAGCAAACAGAATATTGGCATGCATTAAAAGGGGGATCAACGCAAGAGATAAAACGATAATTCTCCCACTCTACAAGGCTCTGGTCCGGCCGCACCTGGAGTATGCTGTCCAGTTCTGGGCACTAGTCCTCAGGAAGGATGTACTGGAAATGGAGCGAGTACAAAGAAGGGCAACAAAGTTAATAAAGGGTCTGGAGGATCTTAGTTATGAGGAAAGGTTGCAAGCACTGAATTTATTCTCTCTGGAGAAGAGACGCTTGAGAGGGGATATGATTTCAATTTACAAATACTGTACTGGTGACCCCACAATAGTGAAAAAACTTTTTCGCAGAAGAGAGTTTAATAAGACTCGTGGCCACTCATTACAATTAGAAGAAAAGAGGTTTAACCTTAAACTACGTAGAGGGTTCTTTACTGTAAGAGAGGCAAGGATGTGGAATTCCCTTCCACAGGCGGTGGTCTCAGCGGGGAGCATTGATAGCTTCAAGAAACTATTAGATAATCACCTGAATGACCGCAATATACAGGGATATACAATGTAATACTGACACATAATCATACACATAGGTTGGACTTGATGGACTTGTGTCTTTTTTCAACCTCACCTACTATGTAACTATGTAACTATGTAAGAATAGAGGAAGGAAATTAGTCCTCTAGCGTGTGGATCATTTTTGCATGTGGATTCAAAACTAGTGAAGCGGGTCAAAGGTACATCAGAAATGGTATTAGGTGTGAATAAATTTTTTATTTGAAAGTATCGGAACAATTCCGTTTGAGGGATACCGCATGCTTCGCAGAGAATGCAAGGGGATAAAAGATGATGAGTTAACAAAGTTGTGGAAATTCAGTATACCCAAGGAAGACCATGCTTTAAAAGAGAGAGGATAAATCCATGCTGGGTAAAAGGTTGTGTTTTTGAAAAAGGAGAGAAGGGGGTTGTGTAAAGATTGCAATTTATGTTTAAAGCGGAGTTCCACCCAAATTTTGAACAATATCTGTATGTATTCTCTTCCTTGCCTAGATGCTGACATGCCGTTTAAAAAAATTTAAATCGCAGTAATTACCTTTTATTTTTCTATTCTTCTTTGCACTTCCTGGTTCTCCTCCCGTGGGAGTAGACGTGTTTCTAGCCTCTCCCAGACTCCTGGGAGCTAGTCTCAGGCTTCCCAGGATGCCACTGAGCATGTGCGGGAACGAGCGGTGAATGCTGGGAGCACAGCATTCACCACATTCAGGAAATAAATGCTTGTGGGCTTCAAATGCCCACAATAAAGATGGAAACCGCCTGCAGTGAATAATATAAGTTATTCTTTCTGACGAAATCTGACACAGGCGGACATATTACACACAATATGTGAGTATGTAATGCTGAGAAGAAAAGTTTGTGAATGAACTCAAAAAAAAAAAACGATAGATAGGTGGACCCCCGCTTTAAATTTACGCCTGTCCCAGAGGGATAAGTAATGTTTAGTAATAGGATTACTTAAGCCAAGACGGTTTTTGGAATGTATCCATAATATATTGGAGATCGGTAAAGGGTCACAATCATAAGCCTCTATCAAAACCCATAATGGAATTTCCTGAGTGGCATGATATTTTGTTAAACTAGCTATGTGAGCTGCTCTATAGTAAGTGGCAAAATTTGGTGCTCCAAGACCACCTAAATTTTTAGATAAGTATAATGTTTTAAGAGGTATACGCGGTTTTGAGGATCCCCAAATAAATTTCGATGTTCTTTTCTGGATAATACGTAAACAGTGGGCGGGGACTGCAATCGGTAATACTCTCAATAAATATAGTAGTTTAGGTAAAATTGACATTTTAACAACATTTATTTTCCCCAAGGAAGGTGGGACCAGCTGTCCATTAGGTTCATAATGTGTTTTAAAATGTTAGGGTAATTAGCAGAGTATAAGTCTGATAGAGAGGCTGTAAGGTGAATTCCTAAGAACAGAATTAATCTCTCTGCCCATGTGAAGGGGAGTGCTATTTCTGCTGAAGTTAATTCTAATGTTGAAAGCGATATGTTTATTGCTATACATTTCTTGAGATTTATCTCTAGTCCTGATATGGTAGCAAATATGTTGAGAATAGGTAATAAATTTGGGCCTGAAACTTGGGGAGATGATAGAAACAATAAAATATCATCTGCAAATAAGCTAAGTTTATGATGGATTCCACCTAATTCTATTCCAGTGACTGTTGATTCTAATCTAAGGTATTGAGCTAAAGGTTCTATTAAAGGGCAAATAATAAGGGGGAAAGTAGGCGTCCCTGTCTAGTGCCTCTTTCTATGTTAAAGTGTTCCGATTTATATCCTGCGTATTTTATGTAGGCTTGGGGTTTTGTTATAAAGAGCTGCTATCCAACTAGTGAAGTGGGGACCAAATCCCCATTTCTGGAGAGTGTAGCGTAAATAAGGCCAGGTTACTGAATCGAAGGCTTTTCTTATGTCAAGAGACAGAAAGCATGTAGGAACTTGTTTTTTTTTGGCTATGTACGCCAAGAGGGTTGCTCGACGTACGTTATCGCTTGCTTGCCTTGTTGGCATAAATCCAACTTGGTCATTATGTATAAGTTTACCAATTATCTTGTTAAGGCGGGTAGCTAGGATTTTTGCTAAGATTTTGATGTCTTGATTTAGGAGGGAGATGGGACGGAAGTTCATGCAGGATGTATTATCTGAGTGTGGTTTGGGGATCATGCAAATAATAGATAATAATGATTCACGTCTAAAGGAGTAGTCGTCTATTAGAGTGTTGAATGCTTCCTCTAATATAGGAGAAAGAGTTTCAGAAAATGTTTTATAATATAAGGATGAATATCCATCTGGGCCAGGCCTTTTGTTAATTTTCAGTTCTTTTATGGTTTTCAAAACTTCTGTTGATGTTATGCGTTCTTCCAGCAATATTTTGTGTGTGTGTGTGTTAGTTTAGTTAGAGAAGAAGTTATTAGCATCAGATTGATTGAATTCTTTTGTTTCAGAATATAATAATGTTAAATATTTACGGAATTTTTGAACGATTTAAGAGGATTACTTGTATAAGTGTTATTTGATAGTTTAAGTTTGATTGGATTTGATTGTCTGTCAATAGATTTCAGCGCGCAAGCTAGAAGGATATTAGGTTTGTTTGATTTCATGTAGAACATGTGTTTTGATCTGCGTAATGTCTTATCTGCTGATTCTGTTAAGAATAAATCATATTCTAATCTGGCTTTTTCCAATTGTTCTTTTGATTTAGAGGAGGGGTTGCTTTGAAATGAAGCAAAAGCAGTGTTAAAGTTGGATTCTAATTTTCAAGCTAGACTAATGCGTTCTCTTTTAATCAGTGCCATTTGTCATTGAATCAATCCCCGCATCACAGGCTTATGCGCTTCCCTGTAAGAACTGCTCTGGTGCACACACGTGTGCATGCACACACTCACGGGCAACAGCAGTGTAAGAGAACTGCTCTGGCACACGCATGGGCAACAGCGGACTTCCAGGGAGCTGATGCGCACACGTGTGCGCAACAGACTGCGTGCACGCGCAGGAGTGCATTTCTAACACCAATTGGCACCTAACGGCCTATTTAAAGGGTGCTCTGACTCACAAACAGTGCTGACTGGTCTTCAGCTGTGTCCTGATCTTCTGATTCCTGTTGTACTCTCCCTGATACCTGTTGCTGAACCTGTCTTACCCTGACTCTGCCTCTGGACTCTGATAAATTCCTCGTCTGGCTCAAACACTGCCTGTTCTCCTGCCTGTGCCACCGAGCCTACTGCTCCATCTGCAAGTTCTGCAAGCAACACTTACAGGCACTTGTGTTCCTCCTGGCCCTAGCCACCATCTGTTCCACCTTCAGTGGGGCTTGGGCTGGAGATACAAGGGAGGCTGACCTCGTCATATCAGACTCCTACCAGGTACGTGACATTCCCATAAAGTAAGCGGAGAAACCTCTGGGTTAGTGTTAAATTCTAGGTAATCCTTAATACCTTGTTCAATTATTTGACTATGTAAGGGGTTCTTAAGTATGATGTTCTATGAATAGGGATGAGCCGAACACCCCCCGGTTCGGTTTGCACCAGAACCTGCGAACGGACCAAAAATTTACACGAACGTTAGAACCCCATTGACGTCTATGGGACTCGAACGTTCGAAATTAAAAGTGCTAATTTTAAAGGCTAATTTGCATGGTAGTGTCGTAAAAAGGGTTTGGGGACCCGGGTCCTGCCCCAGGGGACATGTATCAATGCAAAAAAAAGTTTTAAAAACGGCCGTTTTTTCGGGAGCAGTGATTTTAATGATGCTTAAAGTAAAAAAAAAAAGTGAAATATTCCTTTAAATATTGTACCTAGGGGGTGTCTATAGTATGCCTGTAAAGTGGTGCGTGTTTCCCGTGCTTAGAACAGTCCCTGCACAAAATGTCATTTTTAAAGGAAAAAAAGTCATTTAAAACTGCTTGCGTTTTTAATGTAATGTCGGGTCCTGGCAATATGGATGAAAATCAGTGAGACAAATGGCAGGGGTACCCCCCAGTCCATTACCAGGCCCTTTGGGTCTTGTATGGATATTAAGGGGAACCCCGCACCCAAATATAAAAAGGAAACAGCAGTATACAGGCTCTGTACTCTGAACAGCAGTATACAGGCAGTGCAAACAAGACAGGGACTGTAGGTTTGTTGTTAAGTAGAATCTGTTTGTAATTTTGAACTGGTACATTTTTAATGTGTTTAGCTCCAGCCAAAAAATCTATTTTAAGCTTTTTGGAAAACATAGGGAAGGGTTATCACCCCTGTGACATTTGTTTTGCTGTCTGTGCTCCTCTTCAGAAGATTTCACCTCACTTTTTGTCCTAATGACAAATGTTTTTTGAAAATTTGTTTTTTTTTTGTGAAACAAGGATTGGTGATAAAGCATCAGTGGAAAGGAGAAATGTTTTTCCCATATTAACTCTTACAGGAGAGAATTTCCCTTCCTAGGGGTGGATTTCATCTCACTTCCTGTTGTCTCCTTCCGTTTGCAAGTAGGAGTCGTTTGTAAGTTGGATGTTTGAAAGTAGGGGCCTGCCCTATATACTCAGCAGAAATTTGGGCCTTAGGTGTTGTAGTGGCCACAACACTGTACACCCTCACAGGGCCCTGCTGTGAAATATTAGATCAAGAATTGTAATTACATGCCCCTGTTGAACAGGGGCAGAAAAATTAGGCCTTTGGTGGTGGTGGTGGTGCTGGTGCCACAACACTGTAAGTCCCCACTCGCTCTTGGTGGGCGCAGAAATGGGCCCTGCTGTGAAATATTAGATCAGGAATTGTAATTACATGCCCCTGTTGAACAGGGGCTGAAAAATTGGGCCTTAGGCACTGGTGCTGGTGCCACAACACTGCAACCCCTCACAGATACTCTAGTTGGAATGCAGAAACGAGCCCTGCTGCAAAGTATTGCTTAAAAAATTGTAATTACACGCCCCTGTTAAACAGGGACTGAAAAATTAGGCCTTAGGCACTGGTGCTGGTGCCACAACACTGCAACCCCTCACAGATACTCTAGTTGGAATGCAGAAACGAGCCCTGCTGCAAAGTATTGCATCAAAAATTGTAATTACACGCCCTGTTAAACAGGGGCTGAAAAATTAGGCCTTAGGCACTGGTGCTGTTGCCACAACACTGCAACCCCTCACAGATACTCTAGTTGGAATGCAGGAATGAGCCCTGCTGCAAAGTATTGCATCAAAAATTGTAATTACACGCCCTTGTTAAACAGGGGCTGAAAAATTGGGCCTTAGGCACTGGTGCTGGTGCCACAACACTGCAACCCCTCACAGACACTCTAGTTGGAATGCAGAAACGAGCCCTGCTGCAAAGTATTACATCAAAAATTGTAATTACACACCCCTGTTAAACAGGGGCTGAAAAATGAGGCCTTAGGCACTGGTGCTGATGCCACAACACTGCAACCCCTCACAGATACTCTAGTTGGAACGCAGGAACGAGCCCTGCTGCAAAGTATTGCATCAAAAATTGGGCCTTAGGCACTGGTGGTGGCACCCAGAACCAAAAATGTTCTTACAAGCTATCAGCGTGATCATTGAGGAGGAAGAGGATAATTACTCAGGATAGTCACTCAGCATCAGCATAGGCAGTCTTTGAAGGGATCTAAGATTTCAAAAAAAAATTATTCGGTTACATCAGCATCAGGTGCTTGGTAGCTGGTGGTGATCCAAGACTGATTAATTTTTATGAAGGTCAGTCGATCGACCGAGTCGGTGGACAGACGCACCCTGTGATCGGATACAAAGCCTCCAGCAGCACTGAATGTGAGAAAGAACGCTGGATGCAGGACAGGCCAATAGCTCAATTGCATACTGTGCAAGCTCTGGCCAGTGATCCATCCTCAAGACCCAGTAACCCAGAGGATTTTCGGTGGGAAAGGTGTCCAAGTCAGATCTTGCCCCTAGGTATTCCTGCACCATGTAAAACAGATGCTGGCGATGGTTGCTGGAATCGATCATACCTTGGGGCTGAGGACTAAAAAATTGTCTGAACGCATTGGTCAGACAGCCACCTTCTCCACCGCTCCTTCTTTGACTGATCGAAGCCTCAGCAACACGTTGTCTAGAAACAGGAGTTTGTAACCTCCCAGTCTCTGGGAACGTGTTGCACAGACCTTTCTGCAAGGCCTCCCGAAGATGTTTCATCCTCTGCTCCCTCTGCAACGGCAAGATAAGGTCCGCAACCTTACGCTTGTAACGTGGATCAAGGAGGGTTTCCAGCCAGTATTGGACCTTCTCCTTGATACCACAAATACGAGGATCCTTACGCAAGCTTTGCAGGATCAGGGAGGCCATGCAGCATAGGTTTGCTGAGGCATTCGGTCCGGAGTCCTCTGGGTCACTAAGGACGACATGGTCCGCAGCCGCCTTCTCCCAGCCACGTACAAGTACATAGGTTTCTTGGGACTGATCCCTTAAAGACTGCTGCTGCTGCTGCTGCTGCTGAGTGCCAGGCTCCACCTCCATACTGACACAATCCTCCTCCTCCTCGTCCTCTTCCTGTGTGATCGGCGGGCACGCAGGAACACTGTCTGGATAAAGGGGGCCTTGAGAGCTAAGGAAGTCCTCCTCTTCCTGCCTCTATTCTGCCTCAAGTGCCCTGTCCATTATTCCACGCAGCGTGTGCTCCAACAGGTGGACAAGGGGGAGGAGTGTCACTGATGCATGCACTGTCACTGCTCACCATCCTCGTGGCCTCCTCAAATGGTGACAGGACAGTGCATGCATCCCTGATCATGGCCCACTGGCGTGGGGAAAAAAAAAAAGCTCCCCTGACCCTGTCCTGGTGCAATAGTCGCACAGGTACTCATTGATGGCCGTCTGTTGCGTGTGCAGCCACTGCAGCATGGCCAACGTTGAGTTCCACCTGGTGGGCATGTCACAGATTAGGCGCTTCTTTGGCAGGTTAAACTACTTTTGGATGCCGAGCACTGGCATTATATGACCGGCGGAAATGCACACAGACTTTCCTGACCTGCCTCAGGACATCCTGTAAGCCCGGGTACCTGCCCAAGAACCACCAAGTTAAGGATGTGAGCCAAACAGGGCACATGGGTTTTGTCCCTGTTGGAGGACAGAGAGAAGGTTGGTGCCATTGTCGCAAACCACCATTCCTGCCTTAAGTTGGTGTGGCCTCAACCACCTCTGAACCTGCCCCTGCAGGGCTGACAGAACCTCTGCCCCAGTGTGGCTCCTGTCCCCCAAGCACACCAGCTCAAGCACCGCATGGCATCTTTTGGCCTGCATACTTGCGTAGCCCCTTGAACGCTTACGGAGCACCGCTGGTTCTGAGGACAAAGCACAGGAAGAGGCCATGGAGGAAGAAGAAGAGGAGGGGGTGGAGGAGAGAGGTGTGTCACAATCATTAGTAGTGGCATTTTGGAGGCGTGGTGACGGAACAACCTCCAACACTACTGCACCTTGCCCTGCATCCTTCCCAGCTGCCAGCAGAGTCACCCAATGGGCGGTGAAACTTAGGTAACGTCCCTGTCCATGCCTGCTGGACCATGATTCAGCGGTAATATGCACTTTACCACTGACCGCCCTGTCCAGCAAGGCATGGACATTGCCTTCCACATGCCGGTAGAGAGCCGGAATTGCCTTCCGTGAGAAAAAGTGGTGTTTGGGTACCTGCCACTGAGGAACCGCACATTCCACAAACTCACGGAAGGGGGCAGCGTCTACCAACTGAAAAGGCAGCAGTTGAAGTGCTAGCAATTTTGCCAAGCTAGCATTCAACCGCTGGGCATGTGGATGGCTGGGAGCGAACTTCTTTCGGTGGTGCAGCAGCTGGGGCAGGGAAATTTGCCTGGTACAATCTGACGATGGTGTACCGAAAGCAGGTTGACCACAAGTACTTGGCTATGACACACCTTATTCTACACCTTCATTCCTCTCAGTGCAGGTCTCAGAGAGGACTGAAGGTATAGTGGGGTTGGAGATCTCAGCTGATGAGGAGCAAGGAGAGGTCCTCTTTGTTCTTTGGTGTGGGTCTTTTAGACACGCTTGCCAACTAACTGCATGGCAGGTCAACATATGTCTGGTCAAGCATGTGGTGCCCAAGCGGGAGATGTTTTGGCCATGCGAGATACGTTTGAGACATATGTTGCGAATAGCAGCAGTGCGATCTGATGCACTCGTCTCAAAAAAGGCCCACACCAAAGAACTTTTGGAATAACGTGCCCTGCATATGCGGAGCTTTGGGGTGTGATGCAGTCAGTGTGCTGCCCTTAGGCTGGCCCCTGGAGGGCATCCTGCCTCGTTGGTGATGTGCCTCCTCCTCCTCTCTCCTATCATGCACCAACGTTGAGTCAGTGACCTCATCATCCCCTCCCTCCTCATCACTGGAGCAAACCTGGCAGTATTCTGCAGCAGGGGGAGCATGACTGCCAGATTGCTGTCCTTCTTGGGCACCCCCTCTGTCCCTGCTCACGTTACTGCCTTCATCTAGCTCAGTATCATCATCAGAGCCTTCTAAACACTGGGCATCCTCCTGGAGCATGTACCCAACACTGTGGTCAAACAGTTCGAGAGACTCCTCA
Source organism: Aquarana catesbeiana (assembly GCF_042186555.1). Lineage (NCBI taxonomy): Eukaryota > Metazoa > Chordata > Amphibia > Anura > Ranidae > Aquarana > Aquarana catesbeiana. Next base: position 482,139,097 of record NC_133327.1, on the reverse strand, counting down.
GGAGTACATGGTGGGGCTAGGGAAGGAGTCACTGATGCCATTGAGCCGAGGGAAGAGGCTGCGTTGGCAGCTGTTTTGCCAGACAAAGTACCCTGAGCATGGGTGAGAGAGGATGAGGAGGATGAGGATGGCTTGGTCATCCACTCGACCAAGCCTTCGCATGTTGTGGCTCAACACGGCCAGCTGCTGAAAAAAATGCCAAGCGTGTCCCATGGCCATGTGCTGATGAGGATGCACTGTCTCCACGACCAGCACTGTTGCCTCTAGACACAGAGCCTGCTTGCCCTCTTTTATTGGCTTGTGACTGTCTGCCTCTCCTTGTTGGCCTTCTAGATATACTAATGGTCTGTAGCTGCACTAAGCTGGGATATATATATATACATATATACTGATACTGTAGCTAGCAAAATCAACTGCCTGCCTGTAGTATGAGAACACCACCAACCTTCTACAGGTAGCTTTAGCTGAACACTGTACACTACACTAACTTGTAGTTTTAGCTGAACACTGTGAGGAGGACGCATTACACTAACTTGTAGCTTATTTAGCTGCCTGCGGTAATGATAGGATCAGGAAAACACCACCAACCTTCTACAGGTAGCTTTAGGTGAACACTGTGCAGAGCTCACAAAAAAATAACTTGTAGCTTATTTAGCTTCCTGCGGTAGTGATAGGATCAGGAAAACACCACCAACCTTCTACAGGTAGCCTTAGCTGAACACTGTGCAGAGCTCGCAAAAAAATAACTTGCAGCTTATTTAGCTTCCTGCGGTAGTGATAGGATCAGGAAAACACCACCAACCTTCTACAGGTAGCCTTAGCTGAACACTGTGCAGAGCTCGCAAAAAAATAACTTGCAGCTTATTTAGCTGCCTGCGGTAGTGATAGGATCAGGAAAACACCACCAACCTTCTACAGGTGGCTTTAGGTGAACACTGTGCAGAGCTCGCAAAAAATAACTTGTAGCTTATTTAGCTGCCTTCGGTAGTAATAGGATCAGGAAAACACCACCAACCTTCTACAGGTAGCTTTAGCTGAACACTGTGCAGAGCTCGCACTACACTAACTTGTAGTTTTAACTGAACACTGTGCAGAGCTCGCAAAAAAATAACTTGTAGCTTATTTAGCTGCCTGCGGTAGTGATAGGATCAGGAAAACACCACCAACCTTCCACAGGTAGCTTTAGCTGAACACTGTGCAGAGCTCGCAAAAAAATAACTTGTAGCTTATTTAGCTGCCTGCAGTAGTGATAGGATCAGGAAAACACCACCAACCTTCTACAGGTAGCTTTAGGTGAACACTTTGCAGAGCTCGCAAAAAAATAACTTGTAGCTTATTTAGCTGCCTGCGGTAGTGATAGGATCAGGAAAACACCACCAACCTTCTACAGGTAGCTTTAGCTGAACACTGTGCAGAGCTCACAAAAAAAATAACTTGTAGCTTATTTAGCTGCCTGCGGTAGTGATAGGATCAGGAAAACACCACCAACCTTCTACAGGTAGCTTTAGGTGAACACTTTGCAGAGCTCGCAAAAAACTAACTTGTAGCTTATTTAGCGGCCTGCGGTAGTGATAGGATCAGGAAAACGCCACCAACCTTCTACAGGTAGCTTTCGCTGAACACTGTGCAGAGCTCATACTACACTAACTTGTAGTTTTAGCTGAACACTGTGAGGAGGACGCACTACACTAACTTGTAGCTTTAGCTGAACACTGTAAGGAGGACGCACTACACTAACTTGTAGCTTTAGCCGAACACTGTGCAGAGGTCGCACTACACTAACTTGTAGTTTTAGCTGAACACTGTTCAGAGGACGCACTATACTAACTTGTAGCTTTAGCTGAACACTGTGCAGAGGTCGCACTACACTAACTTGTAGTTTTAGCTGAACACTGTGAGGAGGACGCACTACACTAACTTGTAGCTTTAGCTGAACACTGTGAGGAGGACGCACTACCCTAACTTGTAGCTTTAGCTGAACACTGTGCACTAAACTAACTTGTAGTTTTAGCTGAACACTGTGAGGTGGATGCACTACACTAACTTGTAGCTTATTTAGCTGCCTGCGGTAGTGAAAGGATCAGGAAAACACCACCAACCTTCTACAGGTAGCTTTAGGTGAACACTGTGCAGAGCTTGCAAAAAACTAACTTGTAGCTTATTTAGCTGCCTGCGGTAGTGAAAGGATCAGGAAAACACCACCAACCTTCTTCAGGTAGCTTTAGGTGAACACTGTGCAGAGCTCGCAAAAAAATAACTTGTAGCTTATTTAGCTGCCTTCGGTAGTAATAGGATCAGGAAAACACCACCAACCTTCTACAGGTAGCTTTAGCTGAACACTGTGCAGAGGTCGCACTACACTAACTTGTAGTTTTAGCTGAACACTGTTCAGAGGACGCACTACACTAACTTGTAGCTTTAGCTGAACACTGTGCAGAGGTCGCACTACACTAACTTGTAGTTTTAGCTGAACACTGTGAGGAGGACGCACTACACTAACTTGTAGCTTTAGCTGAACACTGTGAGGAGGACGCACTACCCTAACTTGTAGCTTTAGCTGAACACTGTGCACTAAACTAACTTGTAGTTTTAGCTGAACACTGTGAGGTGGATGCACTGCACTAACTTGTAGCTTATTTAGCTGCCTGCGGTAGTGAAAGGATCAGGACAACACCACCAACCTTCTACAGGTAGCTTTAGGTGAACACTGTGCAGAGCTTGCAAAAAACTAACTTGTAGCTTATTTAGCTGCCTGCGGTAGTGAAAGGATCAGGAAAACACCACCAACCTTCTTCAGGTAGCTTTAGGTGAACACTGTGCAGAGCTCGCAAAAAAATAACTTGTAGCTTATTTAGCTGCCTTCGGTAGTAATAGGATCAGGAAAACACCACCAACCTTCTACAGGTAGCTTTAGCTGAACACTGTGCAGAGCTCGCACTACACTAACTTGTAGTTTTAGCTGAACACTGTGCAGAGCTCGCAAAAAAATAACTTGTAGCTTATTTAGCTGCCTGCGGTATTGATAACCCAAAAATTGTCCCAAACAGGGGGGGACCAAAAGAAAAGCGGGGCTCATGAGAGAGGCAATCTAAAAAAGTATATTGAATAACAATTAAATATTTATTGTAAGTACACAGTAGAAAAACATGGTGATATATACAGCAGCATAACCAAAAAGTAACCCTGCCCTGATAAAATTTGATCAATACCTGGATCCAGGTATTGATCAAATTTTATCAGGGCAGGGTTACTTTTTGGTTATGCTGCTGTATATATCACCATGTTTTTCTACTGTGTACTTACAATAAATATTTCATTGTTATTCAATATACTTTTTTAGATTGCCTCTCTCATGAGCCCCGCTTTTCTTTTGGTCCCCCCCTGTTTGGGACAATTTTTGGGTTACGAGTAATTAGGGGTTGGAGGGCAACTACAGGTTCAGGTCACGGTATTTCATACATGGTAAAACAAGCCTTTAACATTTTATATTTGCTGCGTTATTGATAGGATCAGGAAAACACCACCAACCTTCTACAGGTAGCTTTAGCTGAACTCTGTGCAGAGCTCGCAAAAAAATAACTTGTAGCTTATTTAGCTGCCTGCGGTAGTGATAGGATCAGGAAAACACCACCAACCTTCTACAGGTAGCTTTAGGTGAACACTGTGCAGAGCTCGCAAAAAACTAACTTGTAGCTTATTTAGCTGCCTGCGGTAGTGAAAGGATCAGGAAAACACCACCAACCTTCTACAGGTAGCTTTAGGTGAACACTGTGCAGAGCTTGCAAAAAACTAACTTGTAGCTTATTTAGCTGCCTGCGGTAGTGATAGGATCAGGAAAACACCACCAACCTTCTTCAGGTAGCTTTAGCTGAACACTGTGCAGAGCTTGCACTACACTAACTTGTAGTTTTAGCTGAACACTGTGAGGAGGATGCACTACACTAACTTGTAGCTTTAACTGAACACTGTTCAGAAGATGCACTACACTAACTTGTAGCTTTAGCTGAACACTGTGCAGAGGTCGCACTACACTAACTTGTAGTTTTAGCTGAACACTGTGAGGAGGACGCACAACACTAACTTGTAACTTTAGCTGAACACTGTGCAGAGGTCGCACTTCACTAACTTGTAGTTTTAGCTGAACACTGTGAGGAGGACGCACTACACTAACTTGTAGCTTTAGCTGAACACTGTGAGGAGGACGCACTACCCTAACTTGTAGCTTTAGCTGAACACTGTGCAGAGGTCACACTAAACTAACTTGTAGCTTTAGCTGAACACTGTGAGGAGGACGCACTACACCAACTTGTAGTTTTAGCTGAACACTGTGCAGAGGTCACACCAAACTAACTTGTAGCTTTAACTGAACACTGTGAGGAGGACGCACTACACTAAGTGTAAATAGTCTAGCTGCCTGACTGTGGTACTAATAGGATCAAAAGAACACCAGCAATTTTCTTCAGGTAGCTGTAAATACTGTAACAAGACAAGCCTGCCTGTCAGTAGGAAGATAACAGGAACGGATCTAGCTAAACTGAATACAGTGTATATATATATATATATATATATATATATATATATATATATATATATATATATATATATACATATATATATATATACAACACCTGGGATGCATATATATACACAATACACTGTAAGTGCAGCTAACTCACTGACTGTCCTGCCTAATCTATGTAACTTAAATCAAATGATACTGTCTCTCTGTCTATCTCTTTCAACGCTGGAACACACACTACACAGGGCCGCCATGCAGGCGGCCTTATATAGTGTGGGGCATGTACTAAATCCCCTGAGCCATAATTGGCCAAAGCTTCCTTCCTTCCAATTACGGCTCTCTGTTCAGACGCCGCTGGGATTGGCCAAGCATGCGGGTCATAGTGCATGCTTGGCCAATCATCAGCCAGCAATGCACTGCGATGCCGCAGTGAATTATGGTCCGTGACGCGCCACATGAATTTGGTGCGAACGGCCCATATCGTTCGCAATTCGGCGAACGAGTGAACAGATGATGTTCGAGTCGAAAATGGGTTCGACTCGAACACGAAGCTCATCCCTAGTCAGGAAGGTACCACGTTGAGTCATGGGCTTTAGGAATGGTAGAGGATATTGTGGTGTATACTGCATTATGGTCTGACCAAGGAATGGGGATTATGCTGGATGTAAGAATTTCTGGTATCATAGCTGTGGTTAGAAAAATGTGGTCTATATGTGTGGAAATCTTATGTGGATGTGAATAGTAAGTAAAGCATCTTTTGGATGGATTACGTTCTCTCCAAGAGTCTACTAAATTATACCAAGAGAAAAGTTTAGAAAATGATTGATTGCTTGAGTTGTGAGAGGGAATATAAGGCGATTTGTCTAGAAATGGGAGGAGAACTTGGTTAGAGTCACCGCATATGATGATCGTACCCAATTTATGAGTATTTACCACTTGTAATAAGTGTGAAAAAAATGGGATTGGTTGTTTATTAGAAGCATAATATGATACTATCGTTACTGCATTGTCCATAATGTGACCAATGATAATAAGATAACGCCCCTCAGGGTCTTTGATTTCTGATTGGATTAAGAACGGGGTAGATCTGTGGAAGGCTATAAGGGTTCCCCTCTTTTTGGCGCTGGCCGAGGCTGTAAAGACTTGTGGGTAAAAAGGACTCATATATTTAGGAGTAGAATTCACTGCAAAGTGAGTTTCTTGTAGGCATATTATATGAGCCTTCTTAGCTTGAAAGGAACAAAATGCTTTTGTTTTTTTTTTGTGGTTTGTTGATTCCCTGAACATTCAGGAAAAGGATATTAAAGGGTGCCATGATAAATGATCTAAAAGGTAGTACTCACCAGTGTCTGCAAGTGTCTGACTGGATGAATCGACCCTTGTGGACCCAAAGAGGGGGTGGGGAGGAGGGACTAGAGCTGTTAGGAGTATAGAAAGATAGAGAAAACTGAAAATAAAAAGGATAAAGTTAGACAAGATGCAAAAAAGCGTACAATAAAAAGTAAGGTTTACCCATGATGAGGGGGATAGGCCACCATCAGGGGGAATGTAGCCTGCGTCATCTGCCCACATATTATGTATGGTATGACGAGGAGGGCAAATTGGGGCACACTGAACGTCTGTGTGAGGAAGAAAAGCCCTAATTATATTATTTAAACGAAAACAAGAAACAAGAAAATGATAAATGATTTGACATAAAAGTAATACAAGTAAATCCCGCTTGGTGTTGGGTTATATTAATAGTAAATGGAATGTTATAAATTGCAATAAAGGTAACCATCTAATAAAAATTAGAACATGCTAGAACAGAACAGAACCTAGATCTCTTAATAAATCTTATTAATATCCTTGTAGAATAAGAAGAACAGTCAGCAACCTCAGGCAATGGCTTTTTAAAAAAAATAAAATGAAATAAAGTAAAGTAATCTGGTCTCGGAGGGGGAAGGCGGGGGGAAGGGGAACCAAAAATACTAGACCACAATAGTACATAGATCTCTTAGTTAATCTTATTAAAGTGTTCTTAACCTGAGAAGACCAGCCAGCAACCTAGGATTACGACTTTTCCCTTTTTTTTCCCCCTTCTCATTTCCCGTTTTCTCTTTTTCTTTTTTTTTTTTTCCTTTTTTTTTTCCTTTTTTTCCTTCCCCTTCCTTTTCCTTTTGTTATTCTTCCCCCCCCCCCCCCCCCATCTCCCAAAGACAAAATAAAAATAGAATAAAATTCTATAAGATCTTCCACTTAGTCGCGAAAAGTTTGGTCACAAATTTAAAAAAAAAAATGAATATATGGGGGAGGGGGGGAGGGGGGGAAGGGGAATTAAATAAATATAAACATAGAATTAGACAAATAGACATACATACAAATACTAATTTTTGTATTTGAGCCTACTTATATATTGGTCTTCATGTATTCAACACACAAATATATGAAGTTACTTAACCACTTGCCGCTCGCCATATAGCAAAATGATGGCGGAAAAGTGGTTTCAATATCCTGACCGGACGTCATATGATGTGATCAGGATATTGAGCCGCTGCGCGCCCCCGGGGGCGCGCATCGCGACGATCGTTGTTGCGGTGTGTCAGTCTGACACACCGCAACACCGATCTAGGTAAAAAATCTCTGACGGAGACTCTTTACCACGTGATCAGCCGTGTCAAATCACGGCCGATCACGATGTAAATAGGAAGAGCCGGTGATCGGCTTTTCCTCACTCGCATCTGACAGATGCGAGTAGAGGAGAGCCGATCGGCTGCTCTCCTGACAGGGGGGGTCTGTGCTGATTGTTTATCAGCACAGCCCCCCCTCGGATCCCACCCAGGACCACCAGGGAAGCCGCCCAGGACCACCAGGATGGTCACCACACTGGACCACCAGGTATGCCCCCTAGACCCCCAGGGAAATACCAATATGTGCCCAGGCAGCTGCCAATCTGTGCCCACTCCAATGCCTACCACTGTCAGTGCCACCGGGGATGCCTATCAGTGCCTCATATCAGTGCTGTGTATCAGTGCCCATCAGTGCCACGTATCAGTGCCCAGCAGTGCTGCCTATCAGTGCCCATCAGTGCCGCATATCAATGCCCATCGTCAGTGCCTGTCAGTGCCCGCTCATTGGTGCCACCTCATCGGTGCCGCCGTATCAGTGCCTGTCAGTGCCGCCTTATCAGTGCCCATCAGTGAAGGAGAAAACTTACTTATTTACAAATTTTTTTAACAGAAACAAAAGCAAAACTTTTATTTTTTTAAAAATTTTCGTTTTTTTTTTATATGTTTAGCAAAAAATAAAAACCGCAGAGGTGATCAAATACCACCAAAAGAAAGCTCTATTTGTGGGAACAAAATGATAAAAATTTAGTTTGGGTACAGTGTTGGATGACCGTGCAATTGTCATTCAAACTGCGACAGTGCTGAAAGCTGAAAATTGGTATGGGCAGGAAGGTGTATAAGTGCCCTGTATTGAAGTGGTTAAATATATAACTATGCTCTGTATCATGACAATAAGTGGACTAAGATTAAGTGTTGCAATATTTTGTTTTGAATTTAGGAGATCAAATGAGTTTTTATCTGGTTTTCAAAAATAATGGGTATGTGGAAAGGAAATAATAGATAGCTAAGTTATGGTTCAATATGATAACGAATCAAGGGATCTGCTTATGGTGTTCAGTCCATGGCTTCTACAATTTGTTGTGGAGGGGAATCCAAACGGCTTCTTTTGTGAGAGTGGGAATTAATTCCATTGTTTCCAGAAAGTATGGGAGATTTTTATGAAACTGATCTTCTGCGTGGGGAATCGGTGTTAGAAACGATATCCATTAAATGCAGATTTTGTAGAGTTTGCAGTAATTCTTCCTCTGATCTGCAGATGAATTTTGAGCCTTTGCATGCAAAACGTATAGAAAAGGGGAAACCCCACTGGTAGTTTATGTGATGATTTTGTAATATCAGAAGTAGGGGTTTCATTGCTCAGCGTTTGTTTATAGTGAGTTGAGAAAGGTCAGCAAATAGTTGGTACTTCTGTCCTTGAAAAGATAAGTCATTTCTTTCTCTTGCTGCTGCTAGTAGATTCTCCTTAGTACGATAAAAATGAAATTTTGCAATTATATCGCGTGGTGGACCTTCTGCTTTCTTAGGTGCAAGATTGCAATGGATTCTATCCATTTCAAAACGTTTTGCTGACAATGTAGGCAGAAGTTCCTATCTCTATTCTCAAAATCTTCTAATTTTGTTTGTAAAGCTATATTTTCCTCCTTAAGATTATCTAGTTCAGACATGTATTCCTGTGTTGTAATTTCTATTTTATCCACTCTGGTTTCCAGTGCTTCTGTGCGACTGCCCAGCTCCCTTATCTCTTTTGTGAGGCTTTTAGTGATATGTTCTGAAGTTTGCCTCAGAGCTTTGTTAAGCATTTTTTCAAATTGCCTTAATAGTACTGGAGAGGCAGGTGAATCTTGTGAAATAGACTGTATGTCATTAGTTTCTGAGTCCGACTCACCAGGAGAGGCAGTCTGTATAGGCTGGTGTTTCTGTGAGAGCGCTGAGGCTTTTGAGGAGGAAGGTATCAATGCCATTTTAGCTGTGGCGCACGCTTTGGTTTCCTTAATGGAGCGGTTTTTGTTTTTGGTGCAGATGCCTCCCAACACCATAATTTTTGCTCCAAATGATACCTCTGAGTTCCAGGAGTTGTCCGGTGTGTCTGACCAAGGAATGGGGATTATGCTGGATGTAAGAATTTCTGGTATCATAGCTGTGGTTAGAAAAATGTGGTCTATATGTGTGGAAATCTTATGTGGGTGTGAATAGTAAGTAAAGCATCTTTTGGATGGATTACGTTCTCTCCAAGAGTCTACTAGATTATACCAAGAGAAAAGTTTAGAAAATGAGTGATTGCTTGAGTTGTGAGAGGGAATATAAGGCGATTTGTCTAGAAATGGGAGGAGAACTTGGTTAGAGTCACCGCATATGATGATTGTACCCAATTTATGAGTATTTACCACTTGTAATAAGTGTGAAAAAAATGAGATTGGTTGTTTATTAGAAGCATAATATGATACTATCGTTACTGCATTGTCCATAATGTGACCAATGATAATAAGATAAAGCCCCTCAGGGTCTTTGATTTCTGATTGGATTAAGAACGGGGTAGATCTGTGGAAGGCTATAAGGGTTCCCCTCTTTTTGGCGCTGGCCGAGGCTGTAAAGACTTGTGGGTAAAAAGGACTCATATATTTAGGAGTAGAATTCACTGCAAAGTGAGTTTCTTGTAGGCATATTATATGAGCCTTCTTAGCTTGAAAGGAACAAAATGCTTTTGTTTTTTTTTTTGTGGTGTGTTGATTCCCTGAACATTCAGGAAAAGGATGTTAAAGGGTGCCATGATAAATGATCTAAAAGGTAGTACTCACCAGTGTCTGCAAGTGTCTGACTGGATGAATCGACCCTTGTGGACCCAAAGAGGGGGTGGGGAGGAGGGACTAGAGCTGTTAGGAGTATAGAAAGATAGAGAAAACTGAAAATAAAAAGGATAAAGTTAGACAAGATGCAAAAAAGCATACAATAAAAAGTAAGGTTTACCCATGATGAGGGGGATAGGCCACCATCAGGGGGAATGTAGCCTGCGTCATCTGCCCACATATTATGTATGGTACGACGAGGAGGGCAAATTGGGGCACACTGAACGTCTGTGTGAGGAAGAAAAGCCCTAATTATATTATTTAAACGAAAACAAGAAACAAGAAAATGATAAATGATTTGACATAAAAGTAATACAAGTAAATCCCGCTTGGTGTTGGGTTATATTAATCCTAGAGTAAATGGAATGTTATAAATTGCAATAAAGGTAACCATCTAATAAAAATTAGAACATGCTAGAACAGAACAGAACCTAGATCTCTTAATAAATCTTATTAATATCCTTGTAGAATAAGAAGACCAGTCAGCAACCTCAGGCAATGGCTTTTTAAAAAAAATAAAATGAAATAAAGTAAAGTAATCTGGTCTCGGAGGGGGAAGGCGGGGGGAAGGGGAACCAAAAATACTAGACCACAATAGTACATAGATCTCTTAGTTAATCTTATTAAAGTGTTCTTAACCTGAGAAGACCAGCCAGCAACCTAGGATTACAACTTTTCCCTTTTTTTTCCCCCTTCTCATTTCCCTTTTTCTCTTTTTTTTTTTTTTTTTTTCCTTTTTTTCCTTCCCCTTCCTTTTCCTTTTGTTATTCTCCCCCCCCCCCATCTCCCAAAGACAAAATAAAAATAGAATAAAATTCTATAAGATCTTCCACTTAGTCGCGAAAAGTTTGGTCACAAATTAAAAAAAAAAAATGAATATATGGGGGGGGGGGGGATTAAATAAATATAAACATAGAATTAGACAAATAGACATACATACAAATACTAATTTTTGTATTTGAGCCTACTTATATATTGGTCTTCATGTATTCAACACACAAGTATATGAATTTACTTAACCACTTGCCACTCGCCATATAGCAAAATGACAGCGGAAAAGTGGTTTCAATATCCTGACCGGACGTCATACGACGTGATCAGGATATTGAGCCGCTGTGCGCCCCCGGGGGCGCGCATTGTGGCGATCGTTGTTGCGGTGTGTCAGTCTGACACACCGCAACACTGATCTAAGTAAAGAGTCTCTGACGGAGACTCTTTACCACGTGATCAGCCGTGTCAAATCACGGCCAATCACGATGTAAATAGGAAGAGCCGGTGATCAGCTTTTCCTCACTCGCATCTGACAGATGCAAGTAGAGGAGAGCCGATCGCCTGCTCTCCTGACGGGGGGGGTCTGTGCTGATTGTTTATCAGCACAGCCCCCCCTCGGATCCCACCCAGGACCACCAGGGAAGCCGCCCAGGACCACCAGGATGGCCACCACACTGGACCACCAGGTATGCCCCCTAGACCCCCAGGGAAATACCAATATGTGCCCAGGCAGCTGCCAATCTGTGCCCAGGCAGCTGCCAATCTGTGCCCACTCCAATGCCTACCACTGCCAGTGCCACCGGGGATGCCTATCAGTGCCTCATATCAGTGCTGTGTATCAGTGCCCATCAGTGCCACGTATCAGTGCCCAGCAGTGCTGCCTATCAGTGCCCATCAGTGCCGCATATCAGTGCCCATCGTCAGTGCCTATCAGTGCCCGCTCATTGGTGCCACCTCATCGGTGCCACCGTTTCAGTGCCTGTCAGTGCCGCCTTATCAGTGCCCATCAGTGAAGGAGAAAACTTACTTATTTACAAATTTTTTTAACAGAAACAAAAGCAAAACTTTTATTTTTTTTTGAAAATTTTTGGTCTTTTTTTATATGTTTAGCAAAAAATAAAAACCGCAGAGGTGATCAAATACCACCAAAAGAAAGCTCTATTTGTGGCAACAAAATGATAAAAATTTAGTTTGGGTACAGTGTTGGATGACCGTGCAATTGTCATTCAAACTGCGACAGCGCTGAAAGCTGAAAATTGGTATGGGCAGGAAGGTGTATAAGTGCCCTGTATTGAAGTGGTTAAATATATAACTATGCTCTCTATCATGACAATAAGTGGACTAAGATTAAGTGTTGCAATATTTTGTTTTGAATTTAGGAGATCAAATGAGTTTTTATCTGGTTTTCAAAAATAATGGGTATGTGGAAAGGAGATAATAGATGGCTAAGTTATGGTTCAATATGATAACGAATCAAGGGATCTGCTCATGGTGTTCAGTCCATGGCTTCTACAATTTGTTGTGGAGAGGAATCCAAACGGCTTCTTTTGTGAGAGTGGGAATTAATTCCATTGTTTCCAGAAAGTATGGGAGATTTTTATGAAACTGATCTTCTGCGTGGGGAATCGGTGTTAGAAACGATATCCATTAAATGCAGATTTTGTAGAGTTTGCAGTAATTCTTCCTCTGATCTGCAGATGAATTTTGAGCCTTTGCATGCAAAACGTATAGAAAAGGGGAAACCCCACTGGTTGTTTATGTGATGATTTTGTAATATCAGAAGTAGGGGTTTCATTGCTCGGCGTTTGTTTATAGTGAGTTGAGAAAGGTCAGCAAATAGTTGGTACTTCTGTCCTTGAAAAGATAAGTCATTTCTTTCTCTTGCTGCTGCTAGTAGATTCTCCTTAGTACGATAAAAATGAAATTTTGCAATTATATCGCGTGGTGGACCTTCTGCTTTCTTAGGTGCAAGATTGCAATGGATTCTATCCATTTCAAAACGTTCTGCTGACAATGTAGGCAGAAGTTCCTAGCTCTATTCTCAAAATCTTCTAATTTTGTTTGTAAAGCTATATTTTCCTCCTTAAGATTATCTAGTTCAGACATGTATTCCTGTGTTGTAATTTCTATTTTATCCACTCTGGTTTCCAGTGCTTCTGTGCGACTGCCCAGCTCCCTTATCTCTTTTGTGAGGCTTTTAGTGATATGTTCTGAAGTTTGCCTCAGAGCTTTGTTAAGCATTTTTTCAAATTGCCTTAATAGTACTGGAGAGGCAGGTGAATCTTGTGAAATAGACTGTATGTCATTAGTTTCTGAGTCCGACTCACCAGGAGAGGCTGTCTGTATAAGCTGGTGTTTCTGTGAGAGCGCTGAGGCTTTTGAGGAGGAAGGTGTAGTGATCGAGTATATGTATGTATCGAATATGTATTGGGTGGATATGATAATGAATATTTAGGTATTATTATAATGATGATGATGTAAGTACTCTTCCGCAGCAACCCAATTCTTCCAGAGAGATGCACTTTATTGACTTCCAACACAGAACAAAGTCCAAAGTCCACAGATGACAAAAAGATCCGACAGAGTAGATATAATTCAAAGTCCCATGTCTTAGGTCCGAGTGTGCATACACAGACAAGCTTCACTCCCCTCATACACAGACGAGCCTCACTCCCCATACAGACAAGCCTATAGACTGAATGCCGTGTTATATTCACTAAGTATTGAATGGCTGAGCAATTTGATTGGCCGTTTCTATTTAGGACTTTGATTAGCTTTAGTCTTTCAAACAGACAACAACCCCCAGCCGTGAACAGCCGTGAACCACCCCAATTTGCACTCCCGCATATCAACATCAACAAGTCCCCTTTAGATATATTATTTAGATAAACAGAACACCCTTTTGAGCCCTTGGAATACCTACATTCCTGCATATCAACAAGCCCTCCTGATAAATTAGCCCCACAGGAGGGAGCCTCCGCTAGGCCAACCCAAAACACTCCTTGATCCCATTGTTACCCCCTCAAGTCTAATTACCATCCATAAATATTTCTTCTATGGTCCTTTAAACAATGTACCCTTTGAAATGTTCAATTAGGTTAACAGCCTATACCTCACACCCCTAGGTAGACTTGCATGAGACTAACCCATCAAAGAGTCTTCATCTGTTAAAATTCAGTTGGACAAATCAACCATTCTGTCATTGTCATTCTGGCCTGGTCAACATTGACTGCATGTGTACATACACACAACAATGTCCCACATAAATCGGTGAACATTACAACATATTACAACATATACCCCCACTTGGGTCAGTTCTAACTACTAGAACTGACCCATAAATCAAACAACAAAAAATATCATTATGATTTGAGGTACTGGATGCTTTACAATGGCTCATATAAAATATGAAGTTGAAACTGGTTACATCTCTCTTCGCCAGCCTCTAAAATATCCCCATGAAACAGTTATTAGATAATATAACTTTTAGACCATGACTAGAAAAGGATTTGGTAAACATCAGTGGCCCATATAGCTGTTAGGCCTTATTATATCACATCAAGATCTTGAAAATTGCGCAAAGACGAGCTGATGTCACAGTCCATTCTTCGGTCTGACTTCATCACATCTCTCACCATCTCACTGAAAGTAAACTTGGTATGCTCTGGGAACTCCAATCCACAAGTCCAGGATTCTCTCATCTCCAGGCTCAAGCTTTTCATTTTTAAAGATGCTTTTACGCAAACACTCTACTTTCATCTTTATAATAAGAAGAACCATCAATGTACCAGCACTCACTTTCAAGGTCAAAAAGGTTTGGATATGGCAGTAAAACTATTTCCTTGCACTTGACATTCATGAGTCCATCTTTGTTGATTGCCAGTCAAAATTTGCTTTTGTAATTTGCTGTAGGCCGACCCCTCATTGCCTTCAATAGAGCAGTTACTTGGATCATTCAGTCCACAATTACACTTCAATGGTATACCAACATACACATATACATATACCCCCACACGATGGTTCAGATAGCGTCATCAGTGTTTATCAGATCTTCTATCCAGACAAAGCGGCAGTGGAAATTCTTGCCAGTATCTTCACCATGAAAGGTAGAAAGGTCTTTTTCATCCATATATGTCATAGCCTTTAGCATATTATAAACAACTGAATCAACAAAGTTTCAAATCATGACTAGAGTGATGAATTTCACTCACCCCTCTTATAAATTTAGGAAAACCACCCAACATACTAAAATTTATGCTATGCCAAGCCATTGTGCAGCATCTCACCTTAGATGTCAAATATATTGATCAATACGCATTATGTAATATGTACAGATGTTATGAAAATGATTTTAGGTTAAAATGCCTCCCTTTGGTTTTAAGATAAAGTTCAAGAAATAAAACAAACAAAAATAAAAAATGAAAAGCAAAATATATCAGGAAAAGGGAGAAAAATTAAAAAATTAGGGCGTTGAAGAAAAAAGAAAAAAAGGTCCATTGCTTGATGAATTTCGAGAGAGTCCATGAATGCTTTATAATTCCATGTATAGTGATATATTGTCTATTCAGCATTTCTCCCATAATTCTCCCCCACTATTCAATTTCAGACTGTGCTTCTGCTATTCACATGCAAGCATCTTCAGACGTCCCTGAAAGACAAAACTCTCCAACAAAACTAATTAGCAAGGTCCTTAAACATTGTTTGAAGTTAAAACAAAACACTATTTACACGTTTACAGTTTGGAGCTAATTCACCCCCACTGCTAGAGAAGTGTCATCTGCATTCAAAAACAGATCTGGAGAATGTACATCTTGTACATTCATGACACCCTGTACCCCCTTCAGCTGCTCTAATAATGTATCACGTTCCCCTCTCATCTTGTCATACTCAATTTTCAGCTGGTCATATTTCTGTTTTAACTGAGAAAACGGTATCCAAGTCTTGGACCTTTTCTTATTATTATTTTGTTCAGCTCTGTTTTTCATATTAATATCACCTATGTTTGACCCGGAGTGTCCTCTCTGGGTGTTATCATAGGATATTATCTTCTGATATTTACATAGTTACATAGTAGGTGAGGTTGAAAAAAGACACAAGTCCATCAAGTCCAACCTATGTGTGTGATTATGTGTCAGTATTACATTACATATCCCTGTATATTGCGGTCATTCAGGTGATTATCTAATAGTTTCTTGAAGCTATCAATGCTCCCCGCTGAGACCACCGCCTGTGGAAGGGAATTCCACATCCTTGCCGCTCTTACAGTAAAGAACCCTCTACGTAGTTTAAGGTTAAACCTCTTTTCTTCTAATTGTAATGAGTGGCCACGAGTCTTATTAAACTCTCTTCTGCGAAAAAGTTTTATCCCTATTGTGGGGTCACCAGTACAGTATTTGTAAATTGAAATCATATCCCCTCTCAAGCGTCTCTTCTCCAGAGAGAATAAGTTCAGTGCTCGCAACCTTTCCTCATAACTAAGATCCTCCAGACCCTTTATTAGCTTTGTTGCCCTTCTTTGCACTCGCTCCATTTCCAGTACGTCCCTCCTGAGGACTGGTGCCCAGAACTGGACAGCATACTCCAGGTGCGGGCGGACCAGAGTCTTGTAGAGCGGGAGAATTATCGTTTTATCTCTGCAGTTGATCCCCCTTTTAATGCATGCCAATATTCTGTTTGCTTTATTAGCAGCAGCTTGGCATTGCATGCCATTGCTGAGCCTATCATCCACTAGGACCCCCAGGTCCTTTTCCATCCTAGATTCCCCCAGAGGTTCTCCCCCCAGTGTATAGATTGCATTCATATTTTTGCCACCCAAATGCATTATTTTACATTTTTCTACATTGAACCTCATTTGCCATGTAGTCGCCCACCCCATTAATTTGTTCAGGTCTTTTTGCAAGATTTCCACATCCTGCGGAGAAGTTATTGCCCTACTTAGCTTAGTATCGTCTGCAAATACAGAGATTGAACTGTTTATCCCATCCTCCAGGTCGTTTATGAACGAATTAAATAGGATTGGTCCCAGCACAGAACCCTGGGGAACCCCACTACCCACCCCTGACCATTCTGAGTACTCCCTATTTATCACCACCCTCTGAACACGCCCTTGTAGCCAGTTTTCAATCCATGTACTCACCCTATGGTCCATGCCAACGCACCTTATTTTGTACAGTAAACGTTTATGGGGAACTGTGTCAAATGCTTTTGCAAAATCCAGATACACCACGTCTACGGGCCTTCCTTTATCTAGATGGCAACTCACCTCCTCATAGAAGGTTAATAGATTGGTTTGGCAAGAACGATTCTTCATGAATCCATGCTGATTACTGCTAATGATATCATTCTTATTACTAAAATCTTGTATATAGTCCCTTATCATCCCCTCCAAGAGTTTACATACTATTGATGTTAGGCTAACTGGTCTGTAATTCCCAGGGATGTTTTTTGGGCCCTTTTTAAATATTGGTGCTACATTGGCTTTTCTCCAATCAGCTGGTACCATTCCAGTCAATAGACTGTCTGTAAAAATTTATGCTCAGTATTTGTCCTAAACAATGTGGCTAAATCAATTTTGACAGCCTGCTCATTTGACTTTCTCCATAAATGGTCTGCTCTCAACAATATGTCTTTCAGATCATGAGGATTTGGGGTAACTAATAAAATATTTTGTTTGATATCTTCATGCAACGCATCTAGAAACATACTCATATGTATCAAGCCACCACGCTCAAATGCAAGATTATTACCGACCAATAATTCCATAATAGTTGCTATCCTGTGTGACAATTCATAGGGAGATTCATTTTGCATTTGTTGGATCCTCCCATGAATAGTAACATCAGAACGTACACCATACAAAACACATAATAATTCCAGTAATATGTCCCTTGTCCTCAGAGGCTGAATACAGATTTGTTTAATTCTCATCCAAATACCACTTCCTACAGAATGTTGCAAAACTCTTTCTAAGTCAGATGGGTTGAGATTGTACATATCTCTGACTTGCTGCACGTCACAAAACCATTTTAAAAATCTGTTTAAATCATGGTATGGAACCATTCCTATTTCTTTAAGAATTGCGTCTAATAATTTTGATTTCAAAGGCTTCATTACAAGCTGAACTTCACCTGTATTATTATTATTGTTATAAACTGTGGTAGTCACGGTGGGGGCAGCTGGTAATGAATTATCAGATTTAATATGAGGTTCTGTTTGCTGCAGATTGCTGAATCCAAGATTTGATGCATATCTGCATTCCTGAGATCTCTTCTCTAATTCCATAATTCTTAATTTTAATCTCTCATTTTCCTCTAATAATTCATCACAACGTTTGGATTTCTCAATTAAGGCTTCACCAATGGTAACCGCATGCAACTTTAAATTTACTGTCTCAGTGTCTGATTGGTTTTGTAACCTCTCACAAACATTGTTGCTATTATCAACTGCCTTCTGTAACTGGGTAATTTCCTCAACCTTACCTTTTAAAGAACTTTCCATTGTTAAACAGCAAGATAACAAGCCCTGTATAATACAACCTTTTCTTTTACTTTCTGAAATTTTGCTATCAAAAACATTTTTCTCTAAAAATGCCTTCATCATCGTCCATGTCTGCTTACATTTTTCTGGAATTTCATAAGGACCGCCATGGCGCTTAATACATTTTAATACCCATCTGTTAACTTTATCAGAACTGACACTGGCTTCACACTGAGTAAGCATTTTGACTATATTACTAATAATTAAAAAAAAGGAAATATTTTACTCACCGCATTAGTTACTCCTTCAGCTTCCACTTCAGGTCTTCTGGTACATGACACAGTCCTTTTTTGTTGTTTCCAGTCTCCAGAGAATAATTCTGGGGTTCCCAACTTGTTAAATTTTGTAGATCAGAATCTCTTATGTCACAACCAGACATTAGAGTCACAGCACAGCTCTTGGTTCTTCATCAGACTTCTGTCCACCTCACAGGATTGTTGTCACCACCGACTTCTCTTACTAAGTCCGAAAATGCTCTTCTGGTCACATGAACAGCACCAGTGTAGTGATCGAGTATATTAATATATCGAATATGTATTGGGTGGATATGATAATGAATATTTAGGTATTATTATAATGATGATGATGTAAGTACTCTTCCGCAGCAACCCAATTCTTCCAGAGAGATGCACTTTATTGACTTCCAACACAGAACAAAGTCCAAAGTCCACAGATGACAAAAAGATCCGACAGAGTAGATATAATTCAAAGTCCCATGTCTTAGGTCCGAGTGTGCATACACAGACAAGCTTCACTCCCCTCATACACAGACGAGCCTCACTCCCCATACAGACAAGCCTATAGACTGAATGCCGTGTTATATTCACTAAATATTGAATGGCTGAGCAATTTGATTGGCCGTTTCTATTTAGGACTTTGATTAGCTTTAGTCTTTCAAACAGACAACAACCCCCAGCCGTGAACAGCCGTGAACCACCCCAATTTGCACTCCCGCATATCAACATCGACAAGTCCCCTTTAGATATATTATTTAGATAAACAGAACACCCTTTTGAGCCCTTGGAATACCTACATTCCTGCACATCAACAAGCCCTCCTGATAAATTAGCCCCACAGGAGGGAGCCTCCGCTAGGCCAACCCAAAACACTTCTTGATCCCATTGTTACCCCCTCAAGTCTAATTACCATCCATAAATATTTCTTCTATGGTCCTTTAAACAATGTACCCTTTGAAATGTTCAATTAGGTTAACAGCCCATACCTCACACCCCTAGGTAGACTTGCATGAGACTTCCCATCAAAGAGTCTTCAGCTGTTAAAATTCAGTTGGACAAATCAACCATTCTGTCATTGTCATTCTGGCCTGGTCAACATTGACTGCATGTGTACATACACACAACAATGTCCCACATAAATCGGTGAACATTACAAAATATTACAACAGAAGGTATCAATGCCATTTTAGCTGTGGCGCACGCTTTGGTTTCCTTAATGGAGCGTTTTTTGTTTTTGGTGCGGACGCCTCCCAACACCATAATTTTTGCTCCAAATGATACCTCTGAGTTCCAGGAGTTGTCCGGTGTGTAACTGTGTGCCTGGGACCGGCGGGCTCCGGTTATTTAGTAGCCTTTCTCCTCACACAGAGAGGCGCTCTAACAGAGTCTGCGCATGCGCCTTCAAAGTATATCTCATCCTGGTTGAGAAACCCTCTGCATTGGACTGGATCTCCCCCAAATCGATGGGGAAGCAGAGCAGAACCAGACATACCTCTTATAGAGGTAATACACGAGCAGGGTGCCTGCACAGAGACTAGAGCAGCAGCAGGGATGGCCTGCAACACAGATTGTACCGGAGCAGTCACAGTGGGAGATTCCAGGTGAAACGTGTGACTCAGGAGCATTTATAACACCATGACAAACTGACCCATGCGGTGATCCTGCTCATCCAATCTGGAAAAAATATTACCAACAAGTGGATTGAATGTATCTTCTGAATTCATGGCCTTCGCCTACTGTCAGAAACCATGAATCAGGCTGAGACAGAAGTACAGTTAAATCACACTTGTTTAACCACTTGCTGACCGCCACACGCTGATGTACGTCCCTTTTTTGGCGGCGGATATCGTTGTTATGGCATCTTCGTGCAGCGGTCGGCTTTCAGATAAAAGTGGTCTCTGTGGTGGATTCACCACGAGATCACTTTTATCAGTGGCGGGGGAAGGGCCCCCCTCCCGCCACGATCCGGTGCCCTCCGCCACTTACCGGAGCCGTCGGTAGCGGCAGAGGCAATCGCGTCTGTCTTTTAGCTGTGCCTGGAGACGAGTGAGGATAAGATGGCGCCCACTCGTCTCCATGACACTGCAGGGCGGAAGCGACGTCAAAACGTCACTTCCGCCCATACGTCTTAAAGGCATATTTTTTTCAATGTAATTTTTTTAAATGACTTGTTTTTTATTTTTTGATTGCATTTTAGTGTAACTATGAGATCTGAGGTCTTTTTGACCCCAGATCTCATATTTAAGAGGACCTGTCATGCTTTTTTCTATTACAAGGGATGTTTACATCCCTTGTAATAGGAATAAAAGTGACACATTTTTTTTTAAACAGTGTAAAAATAAATAAAATCATATAAAATAAATAAGAAAAATAAAAAAAAAATTTTTAAACGCCCCGTCCCAACGAACTCCCGCGCAGAAGCGAACGCATACGTGAGTAGCTCCCGCATATGAAAACGGTGGTCAAACCACACATGTGATGTATTGCCATGATCGGTAGAGCAAGAGCAGTAATTCTAGCCCTAGACCTCCTCTGTAACGCAAAACATGCAACCTGTAGAATTTTTTAAACGTCGCCTATGGAGATTTTTAAGGGTAAAAGTTTGACGCCATTCCACGAGCGGGCGCAATTTTGAAGCGTGACATGTTGGCATCAATTTACTCGGCGTAACATTATCTTTCACAATATTTAAAAAAATTGGGCTAACTTTACTGTTGTCTTATTTTTTTATTCAAAAAAGTGACATTTTTCCAAAAAAAGCGTGCTTGTAAGACCGCTGCACAAATACGGTGTGAAAAAAAGTATTACAATGACCACCATTTTATTCTCTAGGGTGTTAGAAAAAAAAATATATAATGTTTGGCGGTTCTAAGTAATTTTCTAGCAAAAAAAACTGTTTTAAACATGTAAACACCTAAATTCCAAAACAAGGCTAGTCCTTAAGTGGTTAATAATAATAAAAAAAAGGTAAACGAGGCGCATGCGCAGTGGCTCCATGAGCGGTCGCACGTTCTAAGAGCTCCACTCCGCTCCAGCCTCTTTTTGCTGCCGCAGCTATCTTTAGCGGAGGAACCAGTCGATCGGACCAGCACGATATACCCCGAAGACCTGAGGGACCCCCCCGCATGACCGGGGGCTCTGCCAGATGGGATTTATCCCGACTTCTCAATCCCGGCCCTCTGATCGCAGCCCCAGAGAAAATGGAGGCCGCCAGCGCGGCTCGAGGCCTAACACAACATCCAGAGGAATCCTTGGAAGATTTTACACCTCTGCCCTCACACACTGAAGGGATGCAGCTCCAAACAGTGAGTAACCCGCAGGATGGGCTATTATCCCCCTCCACCTCAGACTCCATTAACTGCAGGCTCATGGATGGACCCCCTCTCACCCCGATGGATGATTGCAGTTTCATCCCGGCTCACCCAGGCACTCACAACGGCTCCCCTGCCCCCATTCCTACAGACTTTTCATCTTTAATGGAGACTTTCTCAAATATGCTCTCAAGGGGTCTTGCTCACACTGCCTCACAAATCACTTCTACCATACAGGCTGACCTGCAGCATCTGGGAGCCAGAATTGAAGCGATCGAAGCTAAGACCGATCAAACTGCTGCTGTTGCCAATCAGAACACTGACAGGATCCATGACTTACATGAACAGCTAGATATGGCGTACTCAAAACTTGACGATCTCGAAAATAGATCACGCAGGTATAACTTCAGACTGAGAGGCCTTCCTGAGTCATTTAAGGACACTGACATAATCGTTCGCTCTTTCATCACAAATCTGATTCCCGACATACCAGATTATAGGCTGGAACTAGATTGAGCACACAGGGCCCTCCAACCTCCCTGCCAGGACGGTCTGCCCAGAGACATAGTAGTGAAACCCCACTTCTTCAGAGTTAAAGAAGAAGTCATGCATAAAGCTAGGGAAGCTGAAAACCTCTCCATCCACGGACACACCATTCAAATTTTTGCTGATCTCTCCCCCTTCACAATACATCAACGAAGATCATTAAAACCACTCCTGCTCATCCTGTCTCAAAAATCTATCACTTACAGATGGTCGTTTCCATTCCGCCTCAATTTTGCTTATTTAAATAAATCCTACAGCTTCACGAACTTTGGTGATGGGGAACGTTTGCTGCTTCAACTGGGTCTTATTTCCCATTCTCCAACATCTGCCTCTGCTCTGGATCCCAGAACCCCAAACTCTGCGAAAAGACCACCTCCAACGAGCCCCATCCAACCCTTATGGCACAAGCAACAACCTAAGAGATCTAAAGATGGTCGCCCACCTTAATGAGAAGTCTGCAATCAACAAGGTTTTCCCTTTCTTTGAAGTTTTCACCTGGCATTGGGACACTGACTCTCCACGTCCCCCTTACCCTTCTGACAGGGTTTGGGCCTGACCTACGTCTGATGATGTAACACTATCGTTTTGCCTCATATCTTCACCAAACTTTTTTATTTTTTCTGACTCCCCCCTCCCTTTTTTTGAATGGTTATTTCCTCCGCTTTTTTTCCTCCAAAATTCCATTATTTGGTTTTATTTCTGGCGGTATGGCTGGAGCGGCTGCACTTCGCCTCCACCTGTCTCGGAGTGGTATTTTTTTCCCCCACTCGGAGACTACTCTACTACCCCCCTGTTTGGGGTTTTGGTCCTTGGGAAAAACTTGCGGGGGGTGGCACGATGCCCCCTCCTCCTGCAAGGGAACTTAGGTTGCTCTTATGCTACATGACGAATGCCTGTTTTGTTATTTTTTACATTGTTCTTGACATGTCTTGTCTCTTCTTTTCAGGTACGGCTTTCTCCTCCTCCCTTCTTCCCCTCTCCCACCTCTTCCTAGGGTCACTCAGACGCCCAACAACACGTTTACAGTCTAGGCTCCAAAACTCTCAGGCTACGGGGGTTTGGACACATAACCAAATTCTGAAGGTTCAGGTAAGCACTTTTATATGATGCGTATGTCCCCCCCTCTGATCCGTGCATTCTGACACACTCATTTCTCCTCCCCCCCTCTGTATTGCTACGCACAATGTGCAAGGGATGAACTCCCCAGTTAAGAGATGTAAACTATTTAATCACTACAAATCACAAAAAATCTCAGTCCTTTTATTACAGGAAACACATTTCCCGTCCTCTTACAACCCCTCCTTCTTACACGGGAACTATCCCCAGTTTTTTCTCTCCAAAGCTGACAACAAAACTAAGGGGGTAGCCATCTGTTTTGCAAAACACCTTAAGTTTTCCCCCTCTGATGTCATTAAGGACCAAGCAGGCAGGTTTATCTTAGTAAAAGGCACTATTGAGGGAGCCCAGTACTTCTTCATATCTTTTTACGCTCCAAACAAGGGTCAGGCTTCCTTTTTTTCCGCTATGATGTCCACACTAGGTCCGCAACTGGAGAGGAAAATAATCATGGGTGGAGACACAAATCTCCCTTTTGATCTCTCACTGGACAAATCGGGGCCAGGTCCCTCTCGGTCTAGGAAACCTCCAAAACAGAGTACTAAGATAGCCTTCACACTGTTTTCCCTTGGCCTTGGCATTTGGAGAGAAATGAATCCCAGATCCAACGATTACACACACTATTCGGCCCCCCATCATCTTCACACCAGAATTGATCATATCTTTATTCAATCCCACAATATCCCCTCGGCTACTAAAGTGGTCATCAGGGACACCACCATCTCAGATCACTCTATGGTCCTTTTATATATGCAACATTCTCACAATCCTGGCAAAAAATTCATATGGCGCCTTAATGAAGGGCTTTTAAGCGATCAAATCCAATGCACGATCTTAGCGCAGGAAATACAAGAATACTTCCGACTAAACAACACCGGGGAGGTCTCCCCGGAAACATTGTGGGCAGCCCACAAAGCAGTACTCAGAGGAAAGATCATCCAAATCACCTCCCGCCTTAAAAAAGAACGTACAGTAGACATCAACAACCTCCAGTTAAAATTCCATTCCCTGAGCAAGGCCCATAAAAGGAACCCTACCAGGGAGTCTCTGGAAGCCCTGGAATCGACACAGACATCCCTAAACCTAGCACTCACCACCGAAGCTGAGAAGCACCTTCGATGGTCAGGAGCTCGTTTCTACTATCAGTCGGAAAAAATAGGAGCTAAGTTAGCGGCCATACTCTCTCCACGACCTCGATCCTTCACCTTCCTCAAAATTCGAACTCGAACGGGGGAACTCTCTCAAAACCCAAGCCGCATAATGGAAACATTCCATGATTTCTATACTTCGTTATATAAAAAAGAGCAATCAGCACCTCACCCCCCATATCAGATTTCCTGAACAATCTCCCTCTTCCAAAATTATCCTCTGAACATTCGGAGCTCCTAGATGAACCGATTTCGGAATCGGAAGTTCTCGAGGTGATTAAACAGCTTAAACAAAACTCAGCCCCGGGTCCAGATGGTTTTTCTGTCGGGTATTACAAAAAATTCGCCCCTATATTAGCCCCGTATCTGGTCAGGTTTTTCAACTCTCTCAGGTCTGGTTCTCCCTTGGATAAAGCCCTAAACCTTGCATTCATATCAGTCATTCCGAAACCTGGTAAAGATACCTCTTTGGTCTCCAATTACCGTCCTAACTCCTTAATCAATAACGATCTAAAAATTTTGACAAAAGTTCTATCTAATAGACTAGCGTCTTGCATAGCTCTTTACATTCATAAAGACCAGGTGGGCTTTATCCCGGGGAGACAAGGACCTGATCAGATTAGAAGAGCAGTTGACATCATCTCCCTTCTCAATTCCCAATGGGATGGAGGTCCCCAAGAGAAAGGCTACTTGTTATCGATCGACCTGCAAAAAGCTTTTGACACAGTAACCTGGCCATATCTATTTAGTGTCTTAGAGCGATAGGGTTTTGGCCCACATTTCTTGGGCACATTACGAGCCCTGTATTCTGACCCAAGTGCACATGTCAGACTGCAGGGCTACTACTCCGAACCCCTTGCTATAGAAAAGGGAACCAGACAGGGATGTCCTCTTTCCCCCCTCCTTTTCGCTATAGCAATGGAGTCCCTGGCGATTGCTATTAGAAATCACCCTGATATTAAGGGGGTGATCTGTGGTAAACAAGAGCATAAATGTGCTCTTTTTGCTGATGATTTGCTGCTTTTTGTAACTTCCCCTCTGATTTCTACCCCTAACATTTTCTCCTTGCTTGACAAATTTGGCGAAATATCTGGCCTTCGAGTTAATGTCTCCAAATCATCAGCCTTAAATATTACGGTTCCCCCCCAATATTCTAAGTAGCTTACAAAACCATTTCCCATTTTCCTGGAACTCGTCGTCCCTTCCTTACTTAGAGGTCAATCTCTCCGCTAGTATAGCCTCCCTCTACTCATCTAATTACCCGGCCATCTTCCGTAAGTTGGCCTTAGACCTCTCTATTTGAGATAAGCATAACCTCTCCTGGCTAGGCCGTATTAACGCAGTCAAAATGACCCTCCTCCCCCGCATACTTTATTTATTTAGGTCCTTACCCATCCCTATCCAGAAGTCACAAATACAGACGCTCCAATCCAAAATTGTACAATTCGTATGGGGATCAAAGGGCAGTCATTGCTCAAAGAGCATCCTATTTAGGCTTAAATCGCAAGGGGGTATAGCCTTACCCAACATCTGGTGGTACTACCAGGCCGCTCAGTTGGCCCAGATCTCCATTGTGTATTCAAAGGGCCCAAAACCAGACTGGGTATCAATAGAACGTCAAGCAGTCCCGCTCCACACTATTGACTTTTTGATTTGGTCTCCGACTAAGCTGAGGCCGCCCATCTTAGCCCCCGCACTTTCCCACTCGCTGGCTCTGTGCGACCGATTACATAGAAATCCCTCCCTGATCTCTGCCCTTAAACCCCTGACACATATATTTCATAATCCTGACTTTCCACCGGGAATGAACATTCTAGCGTTTAGCTGGTGGCAGAATAAAGGCTTACTTAGAATAGGAAATTACTTCACACCCACAGGCCCTTTTTCTCTTGCATTCTGCACCAGTAAGCTTGAGATGCCTCCCGCTGAACGTTTCCGATTCATGCAAATACAACATTTCCTTCAGTCCATTTGACCAAATAAACTGGACCCTCCCAAGGTCACTAACTATGAATCATGGTGTGCGAGTGCCACGGATCAGAGAGGGGGATCTCCATCATTTATGCCTCTCTAGCTTCGGTGGTGTCCAAACCTCCATATGCCATGTCCTGGGAAAAGGACCTTGATATTTCCTGGGAACAGGATAAATGGTTCTCCTGCTTTCAACGCTCCTTCAAAGGAATTTTAAATATCTCACTGATTGAGGCAAGCCTTAAGATACTCACCCGGTGGTACAGGGTCCCCTCTCTTCTTGCGAAGATATACCCAGATGCTTCCCCGCTGTGTTTTCAAATGTGTAACCATATAGGCACAATGTACCATGTATGGTGGTCCTGCCCACGAACAAGGAGTTTATGGAACAAAGTTTTCTCAGTGATTCGCAAAGTGACAACCTTTCAGATTCCTCAAATTCCAGAGATTGCTCTGCTGAATCTGAAAGTGGATAAGGTTGATAAATATACCCAAAAACTGATCTTTTTTATTTTGCTGGGCACCAAAATTACAATAGCGTCCTGCTGGAAAAAGCATAGGGTCCCTTTCACAGTGGTGAAGCATAAAATATCCTGGATTATGGCTCAGGAAAAGATAGTCAGCATTATACAAGACAAAGTCCGGCTCTTCGAACTTACCTGGGAGCCCTGGGCCAAATACTGCCACATCCCCTTATATCCTGGCGTTAGCTACCCTGATTAACCTGCGCTCTGAGTGACTCTATTGTTACCCCCTTCCACCTGATATTCCTTTCTCCCCCCTCCTTTTTCTCCCTCTTTTTGTCTCCCTACTTTCCCTTCGTCTTCTCTCACTGATCCATACTGGATCCTCTAAGTGTTAGTTTCTCCTGAGACTTTAATAGTACCATATTTTAGCGGTGTAGGGAGTTTCCTCTATGCTACTTAGACTCTTTGCAGTCCAGGTTCTCTGAGCTTCTTAGGCCTCCCTTCACGCAGTCCCATCTCCCTCAGTGTTTGAGTGGTCACTTGACTATGTACATTTCTTTATGGAATGTATGCTACATTTGTACTAACTAAACTTCTATTAATAAAAATTTATTGAAAGAAAAAAAGGTAAACAGAGTAAACGTAGTCAAAATATAGCCAGAGTTCAGGAACCGGAATGGATAGTCAGACAAGCCAAAATGTCAGGGAGCCAGAGAACAGTGTAGTAGAGCAGCAAGCAGGATCTGGAGCCAGAAGGAATGTCAGCCAGGCAAGTCTTTAACAGGAACACAGGAGAGCCTCTCTAGAGATGGGACCAAGGCGAAGGCAGAGATCATCTGGACTGGACGGCTTAAGTAGGCAGGACTGACGAGCAGGATATCATCAGCAGGTGAGTCACTGTGCAGAAATAGGAGCTGGCAATTAGCCGACAGCTGAGCCGCCAGCTCAGAGAAGGAAGGGTTGAGTCCAGCCCTGACACAGTACTCATGTACTCACAGTCCACGTGCACTCACAGCCCACGTGCACTCACATTCCACATGCACTCACAGCACCCGTGCACTTTCACAATCCACGTGCATTTACAGTCCATGTGCATTCACAGTCCACGTGCACTCATAGCACACAGGTACTCACAATACTCTCAATACATACTGTAGGTACTCACAATACACACAATACTCACAATACACACACAAATAACTCTTCCTAATGGTATTTAAAATAACTTCCTTCAATGTACGGCATCTCAACCACCCTGCTAAGTGAGCATCCTTGTGGAAGGAATCTCACAATTTGGAATCTGATCTGATATGTGTGCAACAAACACATTTTCAAGCTTCAGCCCCACCACACCTTAGCCACAAGCAATTCCCTCACATCTTTGCCACCTCTGCACCACAAAAAAGAACAGTGGCCTTCACTTTACATGCATCCATCTGTGATGCCGAAGGTAGATATCTGAAACTCTGGGCGATATCAATAACAGACCTTTCACTGTAGTAAACGCCTATGCCCCTAACTCACACCAGATCTGCTTTATTCATAAACTCTTTTGCAAAATCTCAAAGGTCAAGCATGGCTCTTTGGTAGTATGCGAAGACTTCAATTTCACTGCGGACCCCCACATGGACCTGTCCTCCAAACCTAAAAGACTTCCTCTGGCCCTACAACTGATATTCCACAAGGAGGGGTATATGACACATGGAGATGCCAACATGCTGAGGAGCGGGACTACACTTTCCACTCTCTATTTTATAATTCGTATTCTAAAATTGATATGATTTTAGTTGAGAGAATTTTGTTGCAGGCTGTTTCCTCCTCCACTATACACGATACTACATGGTCAGACCATGCTCCCGTTACGGTATCTATAGTGGAGGAGCACACACCCAACCCCGCTTACATCTGGAGAGTTCATTCTCAGATATTCAATTCATCTAAAAATGTCAATCTCATTAACCACTTCAGCCTTAGAAGGATTTACCCCCTTCCTGACTGGGCCCTTTTTTGCGATATGGCACTGCATCGCTTTTACTGACAATTTCGTGATTGTGCGACGTTGTACCCAAATAAAAATGATGTCCTTTTTTTCCCCACAAATAGAGCTTTCTTTTGGTGGTATTTGATTACCACTGCGCTTTTTTAAAAAAGAACGACAATTTTGAAAAAAGAAAAAATATTTTTTACTTTTTGCTATAATAAATATCAATTTAAAAAAAAAAACTAATTTCTTAATGAGTTTAGGCCAATATGTATTCTTCTACATATTTTTGGTAAAAAAAATTTGCAATAAGCGTATATTGATTGGTTTGCGCACACGTTATAGCGTCTACAAAATAGGGAATAGATTTATGGCTTTTTTATTATTTTTTTTTTTTACTAGCAATGGCAGCGATTTTTATCAGGTCTGCAACATTGCAGCAAACAAATCGGACACTTTTGACACTTTTTTGGGACCACTGATCTATATACAGTGATCAGTGCTATAATGCACTGTTTACTGTGTAAATGTCACTGGCAGGGAAGGGGTTAACTTTAGGGGGGCGATCAAGGGGTTAAATGTGTTCCCTAGATGTGTTTCTAACTGTGAGGGGATAGGACTGACTAGAAGAGGAGCCAGATTGTTGTTCCTACTTAGTAGGGACAGACGATCTGGCTCTCCTCTCCTGTCAGAACCGGTATTTGCATGTTTACACAAACAAATCCCCATTCTGGGTCTTGTGCTCGTGATCGTGGATGGCCAGCGGCAATTGCGCCCGCTGGCCACGCGCAGTGGGCACGTGCCTGCTATGGCTCTTAAAGGAGCCGCCGTACGGGTACAGCGGTTCGCCCAGCGGTGCCATTCTGTCGACATATATCGGCAAGTGGTTAATCAACATCTCCAAGAATACTTCCAGCTGAACTCTCACTCAGTTTTGGACCCCTATACTGTATGGTGTGCCCATAAGGCTTTTATAAGAGGTATATTTATACAAATGTGTTCACGTATGAAGAGGCAGAGGTCAATGCAGCTTGACAAACTACTGAACAATATCAGGTCCTTAGAGTCCATCAATAAAACAAATCCATCCCAATCTTTGTCCACAAATCTATCTAAATTGCACATGGAGCTAAGGCTTCTGCTCATTGAGCAACACGACAAACATCTTAGAGCCCTCAAGTTCATACTATTCCTCAGGCAACAAGGCGGTCAGGTTCCTAGCAAACCGTTTTAAAGTAAATAAAATCAAATCTAAAATTGAGTTCTTATTGGATCCACGATACAAGACCAAAATAATTAACCTGCTGATGCCTTTGCCTCCTACTATGGCTCTCTTTACAATCTAAAAGATGACCCCGATACTCCTCAACCACAGAGCCCCCGAAATTGACTCATTCTTAGCTACTCTACACTTACCAACATTCAATTACAAACACTCATCGCGCCTATAACCCCACAGGTAATTGGCAAGGCCATCAGATCCCTCCCAATAGGAAAATCCCCTGGCCCTGATGGTCTGTCCAATGACTATTATAAACAATTCACGGAAACCCTTACTCCGTCTCTCTCTTTGGTGTTCGCAGCTGCGGTGACCTCTGCCTCTTTCCCTTCTGAAATACTACAAATATTGTAACAATACCGAAACCAGGGAAAGAACCTACCTCTCCAGCTAACTATAGGCCAATTTCTTTGTTGAATACCGATGTCAAACTGTATGCAAAAATCCGGGCCCAGAGGTTAACTCTTTATCTTACCAAACCAGATCAAACCCTTTATCAAAGGGTAAAGGGATACACTTTATTAATATGTTTGGATTTTCCTTTTATTTTTTTTTATTTTTTTTTTTGGGTGGGGAGAGGAGTGAAACTGTAGAAAACATTTAACATTTTTTCTGAAGGTACTATGAGATTGATCCATGAACTATGTCGATTGTGGCAACTATGTGTTTTGTTTTATATATATATATATATATGTAAGTTAAGCATGTTTATATACAGTATAAGGTTGTTAAATTAAATGGCATGGAATGTTTTCTATGTGAAAAATATCTTAATAAAAATAATTGAAACAAACCAGATCAAACAGGCTTCATCCCTGAGCGTCAGGCCTTGGACGCAACCAGAAGAGTGTTGGGTATAATTCAGCACGCTTGGGCCAGTCGGATGCTTTCTCTGCTCCTATCTTTGGACACGGAGAAGGCATTCAACCGCATTTATTGGCAATATATGCACAAGACACTTAGCAAATTTGGGTTCGCGGGGCCTATCCTTTCTGCAATATCAGCACTGTACTCAACACCATCTGCAAAGGTATATACCTCCAATATGGTCTACAACCACTTCCTAAATATGAACCGTACCATCTTCAACTTACTAATTGAACCCCTTGCTGAAGCCATCAGAACATCCACACAAATCTCTGGGTTCAAATTCCAATAGAGGTCCCACACCATAAACCTATTCGCTGACATTATTATCATATTCTTACCCAATCCAGAATCTTCCCTTGCAGCTACTCATGACATTCTTACAACCTTTAGTAAAATTTCCTATTACAAAGTCAATTTTATCAAATCTTTACTGCTAGACCTTGGGATAGACCCTGCTATACGCCTTAAACTCCAAGCCTCCTACCCTTACACTTGGAGCACTGAGGGTATACCCTATCTAGGTATTCGGTTGGTGTCCGATGTCACACAGCTGGCTGATGTTAATTACCTTCCTCTTATTGACAAGCTAACAAAAGCTACCCAACATATGTCCAAATGCGAACTATCTTGGTCAGGCCATCCCACATCATTTAAAATGATATTACTCCCCCAAATATTATATCTTTTCAGAACTCTCCCCATACCTGTTAAAAAGACACACATGCAGGCACTCAACACAATTTTTAGGAAGTTTTTATGGAAGGACATAAGACCTTGCAGCTCATATGCTATACTCCTTAAACACAAATATGTGGGGGGGCATGGGCATGATTGACCTCCACCATTATTGGAGGTCCCATCTCTCCCAAATACAAAGTTAGTTCTCTGCCTCAACAGACAAACTATGGTTAGATATTGAACAGACTACTAGCCCTGTGCCATCGTTTCATCATTTACTAATAGCTGATATCTGGAAACCATGGCCGATATAACACTTTCCTCTCCCTACCCAAGCTTCCCTAATATCGTGGAGAGCCTTTTGCTCCCTAAATCCTCCAAGCTCACAGACACCACTGCCAATACCTATCACATTAAAGGTACAAGAGATGATTATCCCCCACCTATCCTTAGCCTATGCTGGAGAGGATGCAGTACAATTGGTCAGCTTAAACATATTTTCCTGTCGCATCTTCATGGCAGCATACACGTTGGGTTGTGACTCCGCCTCCACAACCTGATAGGACCACATAGCTATAAATTAGAGAGTAGACACCTGCCCCAGTATTCTCTTATTTTTCCTCACCTGTCAGGACGCACGGATCAGCACCCCCTTACCGCTTCACCCCAGCCAGGTTCTAGCCTCTCCTGGATGGAAGTCCTTCTTGTACAGCCTCTAAACGAGCTAAATGGAAGGAGCCCCACTCTGGTGATCTCAGGGGCATACTCTCATCTCACTCAGCTGTCTGACCACAAATATAAGCCTTAAACAGGCTTCAAGTGCAGCAGCCCACAAAAGCCTTAAACAGGCTTGCTGGAGGAATGGCCAAGAAAACTTCATTGTGGCCTCATGAAATAAGCCTTAAACAGGCTTAGTTGTGTGCAGCGGTCTCCCCCCCTCTTTCCCCCTCTCCTACCAGTACCTCTGCCCGTCTGCTGGGCTCTGTGGTTCCCCAGATCTGCTGTCCGGAGCGCTGAGCGTTCTCGGCGTCCTCGCGCATGCGCGGTGCGTCGTTTGGGCACCGCTGGGCCGCTTTCCAGCTTCCAAAATGGCGCGGGGTGTCCCGCGGCGCTACTGCGCATGCGCGAGCGTCCGACGCTGATGGCGGCGGATTTAAAAGCCCAGCAGTAGCTGTATTTGCTGCTGCTGGTTGTCTATGCATGACAGATCGTTTGTTTGGACTCCAAAGCGCTCTACAAAGGTAAGTGGCCTTCCTTTACACTGCCTTTAAGTTAGGATTCCTGCTCCCTCTGAAGTCTCCTCTGCATAGCGCTGTTTATTCTTTCTCCCTGCAGTTTCCAGTCCGTTCTCTCCATGGAGACCGCTGCCCCAGCAGATCACCGTCAGCCTATTAGGTAAGGGGGGGGAAGACAAGTGTAAGTATTGAAGATTGAAAAAGAGAGCACTACTAACGCTGCCTAAATTGGTCAGCCCTACCAGGTCTTCAAGAACGTCTGCTTCAAGACAAAGAGAGTCCTCACGCAGGAGAAGTCGCTCCAGACACAGAAGGAGCCATTCCTATCACAGAAGAAGCCGCTCGAGAGGAAGCCGCAGAAGAAGCCGTTCCCGGTCGCGCTCTAGACACGGCCGATCCCGCAGAAGATCGCCCTCACGCAGGCATCGTTCCCCCGCACGCCACTCCCGTCCTGCCGGGAACGCATGCTGGGTTTGCGGCGCAGCGGCTCTTCCGGGAAAACTGGTCTGTCAAAAATGCCTGGAAGAGGCCACAAGAGAGAGAGTCTTGGAGGTCGGAGATTCAGCTGGGGCCGTAGCCCCCCAGGCCTCGACATCAGATGTGGATTTCTCCACTACTACCTCTCCAGCCCGGGCTAGCACATCAAAGGAGCAAGACTCCCTGTCTGATAATGAGGGTCTGGAGGTATCGGCCGGATTCGACTTCAGTCTGATAGAGCCGTTTGTTAAATCGGTTAAGGAGGTGATAGGATGGGAGGAACCCCAGGAAGCCCAACCGAAACAAAAGAGGTATTTTCCTCAGCTCAGAAAGGATCCAGAATCCTTCCCGTTCATTGACGAACTGGAGGACCTGATCAAGGAAGAATGGCAGAGGCCAGAAAAGAAGTCTAGTCTGAATAACAGACTCCTGAAACTATACCCACTCAAGGAGCCTAAGGTGAACCCTCTGGTGTCCCCTCCGGTAGTGGATGCATCCCTGATGCGCCTAGCCAGGCATGTTACCCTCCCGTTAGAAGACGCGGTAACGTTTAGAGATGTCCTCGACAGAAAGATCGACACGGATCTCAAGCGGGCTTACCTGTCGGCTGGAGGCGCCTGCAGGCCTGCAATAGCACTTGCTGCAGTAGGAAGAGCCATCTCGAGCTGGTCCACAAGCGCGGAAAAGCTTGTATCAGAGGGGGCTGACCAAGAAACGATAATAAAGGCGTTGCAAGAGTTAAGCCTGGCGGGCGACTTTGTGGCTGAAGCTTCAGTCGACACCATCAGGTCTGCGTCTAAATCTATGCTGGCCTCAGTAACAGCCAGAAGAGCATTGTGGCTGAAGCCCTGGACGGCGGATCCAGCTTCCAAATCCAACTGGTGTCGTATTCCGTTTGATGGTGAGCACCTCTTCGGAACAAAATTGGACACAGCCATCTCCAAAGTAACCGGCGGAAAGTCCGGGCTCATCCCCTCAGACAGGAGGCCCAAGCAACAGAGACCTCCTCCCTTTAAGCGGAACCTCCCAGAGAGGTATAGGGACGCGAGAGCATACAGACCAGGCAAGGAGTATCGAAGGAGCTGGAAGAATCCTCAAACCTCCTTTATGAAGTTTCAGAAGCCTAAGGCGCCTGCTTCCAGTGACCAGAAGCCCTTTTGAAGGTGCGCCCGTCCGACCAGCGGTAGTGGGAGCAAGACTCTCCAGTTTCAAGCTGGTCTGGGCGGAAACCATAAGAGATACCTGGACCCTGGCCACTGTCACCTTCGGCCACAGGTGGTCCTTCAAAAACCGGCCCCCAGGGGATCAGTTCTATCCAACCCGTATTCCCCCATCTCGGGAAAAAAGGTTGTCGTTACTGAACTACATCCAAGATCTTCTCCAAAAACGAGCAATAGTAGAGGTTCCACTGGCACAACGAGGCAGGGGATTCTACTCTCCATTATTTCTCGTCAAGAAGAAGTCAGGGGACTTT
Organism: Aquarana catesbeiana; assembly: GCF_042186555.1. NCBI lineage: Eukaryota > Metazoa > Chordata > Amphibia > Anura > Ranidae > Aquarana > Aquarana catesbeiana. Next base: position 482,104,030 of record NC_133327.1, on the reverse strand, counting down.
CGTCCGGTTCTAGACCTAAAGAACCTCAACAGGTTCATCAGAGTGGAGTCATTCAGGATGGAGAGCTTGCAGTCTATCCTACAGGCCATAAATCTGGGAGACTGGATGCTCTCCATAGATCTCCAGGATGCCTACCTGCATATTCCAATCCACGGGGCATTCCAGAAATTCCTGCGATTCTCGGTGGGTCAAGGGCACTTCCAGTTTCGAAGCCTTCCCTTTGGCATCTCAACAGCCCCCAGAACATTTACGAAGGTGTTACTACCAGCAATAGCTTTTTTGAGGGAGAAAGGTCTAAGGGTCCACCATTACCTGGACGACATCCTCCTCCTCTCAAGCAGCCGGGAATCACTCGTCCAACATCGCGAGATCCTGGTTTCCACCCTAACGAGTTTAGGATGGATAATCAACTGGCAGAAAAGCAACACCCAACCTACCCAAAGGATGGTCTTCCTGGGAGCCTAACTGGACACCCGAGCAAACACAGTGGAATCGCCAAGGGAGAAATTGTCCCTACTCATTCAGAAAGTGAAAGAGGCTATCCCAGCGTCATGTCTACCGGCCAGAGCATACCTCAGCCTCCTAGGTTCCCTATCAGCAACCATTCCAATGGTCAGATGGGCGCAATGGAATACCAGACCCCTACAAGCCTCCTTCCTGCGCCAGTGGGACGGATGGTCCATGTCCCAATTGATTCGCATCCCAGAGGAAGCCAGGCTATCTTTACGGTGGTGGACCCACCCCGACAACCTCAGCAGGAGCAAGCAGATAGTCATCCTCCACCAGGAGGTAGTAACTTCAGACGCCAGTCTGGAAGGATGGGGGGCACACTACCTACATTATGCAGCTCAGGGCCGCTGGCTCTTCAAAACCAAGGATGTAGTATCGAACGTCCTAGAGATGAAGGCAGCCTTCCAAGCCCTCTTGGCATTCAGCTCACTTCTGAGAGGTAAACAAGTCCTCATTCAAATGGACAACCGAGTGGCGGTAGCCTACATCAACAGGCAGGGGGGTACCAAGAGCATCTCCATGATGCGGGAAGTCGGTCCGGTGATGCAATGGGCTCAACTGAACCTGTGGGACCTGAAGGCGACCTATATTCTGGGGGTTCAGAACTTACTGGCGGACTCTCTCAGCAGAACATTCGTTTCCAACAACGAGTGGTGTCTAAGCCTACAGGCCTTTGCCCTCATATGCCAGACATGGGGTCATCCAGACATAGACCTCGCAGCAACACCAGAGAACAAGAAGTGTCAGAGGTTTCTATCGAGGAACCCCTCCCCCGCAGCGGAGGGTACGGATTGTCTCCAGCACGCCTGGAACTTTCGCCTAGGCTACATTTTTCCACCAACCCCACTGATAGCCAAGTTCCTTCTGAGGCTCAAACACTCAACAGCTCTAGTACTGGCTGTGATTCCCTTTTGGCCACGGAGGCCTTGGTTCACCACCCTCCTGCAACTGAGCACAGCGGATCCACTCCCACTCCCGGTAACAACGGATCTACTAACCCAGGGCCAGCTACTACATCCGAATCCAGAGAGATTGCACCTAGCGGCCTGGAGACTGAAAGGTCTAGGTTCCTAGATCAAGGATGTTCTCAGAAGGTAGTCGATACCCTGCTTCAAGCCAGGAAATCCTCCACGAATAGCACCTACGAGAGAATTTGGGAAAGATTCTCTTCCTTTGTTCAGGAACAAGGTTGGGACCCGTCTTCCCCATCAGCAGTACAAGTGCTCGAGTTCCTTCAGTCAGGTCTAGACAAAGGCCTTAGGTCTAACACCCTGAAAGTCCAAGTCTCTGCCATCTCTGCCTTGACAGGGGTCAGGTGGGCACTTAACCCTCTGGTGGTGCAATTTCAAAAAGCCTGCCTGAAGCTAAGACCGCCCAGGAAACCTTCATTTCCAACATGGGACCTATCAACTGTCCTAGAGGTTTTATCCAGAGAACCATTTTTCCCACTTGAGGATACCTCCCTCTGGGACCTGACTCTAAAGGTATCATTCCTAGTTGCCATCACATCAGCGAAGAGGGTCTCAGAAATGCAAGCCTTGCTGATCAAAGAACCGTATCTGATGGTTTACCCAGACAGACTAACCCTGAAGCCTTCAGACAGGTTTATTCCAAAAGTCTCCTCTGCGTTCCACTTTAACCAGGAGATTGACCTCCCGGCTTTGATCACGGATCAGGGCGTCCCTCATCCCCTGGATGTCAAGGGTAACATTCTCCATTACCTTTCAGTAACCAAGCCATTCAGGAAATGCGAGAACCTTTTAGTCATCCCACATGGAGTCAGGAAGGGCCAGGCAGCCTCTGCCCGTACCATCGCCTCATGGCTCGTGAAAGCTATCAAGAAGACCTACTCCTTAAGCACCTTGCAGATTCCGGGAGATCTAAGAGCGCATTCCACCAGGGCAATGGCTACTTCATGGGCAGCTTACTGTAAAGTTTCAGCGGAAACCGTTTGTAGAGCGGCCACTTGGTCTTCAAGGAACACCTTCATTTCTCATTATAGAATAGACGCTGCACGCTTAGCAGCAGTCGAATTTGGGAGGGCCATTATACAGGCCAATTCTTCTGTTTCTTGTCAATAAATTTTGATTTTGCATTCCCACCCAGTTTGGCGAGTTACTCCCCAACGTGTATGCTGCCATGATGCGACAGGAAAACGGAAAATTGTATACTCACCTTTCCGTAATTTTCCTTTCCTGTCGCATCTTAATGGCAGCATACAATCACCCACCCTCTAAGGTGACATGTGTATATATTTACAGAGAATACTGGGGCAGGTGTCTACTCTCTAATTTATAGCTATGTGGTCCTATCAGGTTGTGGAGGCGGAGTCACAACCCAACATGTATGCTGCCATGAAGATGCGACAGGAAAGGAAAATTACGGAAAGGTGAGTATACAATTTTCCGTTTTCTGGTCGTGCAAGCATCTAACCAGTTTTTAAAACAAAGTATTCTGCACAATCTCGGACATTATTGGGATCATCACCCCACCCTCTCCAGCCTTAGACATTATTAACATACACATAGATCTTTTTCCCCCTGACTGCAGAGAAATCGTCACCCATATTCTACTGGCTGCTAAGATGCTTATCACCAGACATTGGAAATCCAACCTAGCACCCAACATTTCTGAACTAATTGACATAGTAAAGCACAACTATGCTTTTGAAAACCTACTAGCACATAAACAGGGGAACAAACACCTCTTTGACCATAACTGGAATCTCTGGAATCAAACCATTAAAATGTGATATGTACATTACATAGTTACATAGTAGGTGAGGTTGAAAAAAGACACAAGTCCATTAAGTCCAACCTATGTGTGTGATTATATGTCAGTATTACAAATAGAAACTTGGGAGGGAGCCTAAGCTGCCTCAAAAGAGGTGGGATTTTTAATAGTGGACCATTTCATCTGTATGATAAGGCAAGCACAAACTCAAAAATTACATAAAAATGATTATATTTTATTGATTACAAAACACGTAATATCTAATAAAATCATGAACTACAAAGAATACAATAGAGATACTTGATACTAAAAATTGCTGTAACGCGAGGTACTGGAGAGATGCTAGAGTATGTGGTAAGCCAACATGTTTCGCAGTCTCCTGCTTCTTCAAGGGCGTCGTTTGCATCTGTCGGTATCTCTAAATCACATAAATTCATATTAGGAGCCATAATTTCTATAGTACATAATCCAAGTACATTTAGTTTGGCTGATCCAAGTGCTTACCCAATCATAGTTACCAATGCCTAAAGAGGGGCGTGCATAGCCAGAGCTAGGTATGTCCTGTGTAAAAAGATATTTTTAACTACTTTTGCGATAGAGGAAGGGGATGTTTGTCATATTATTCTAATATACTAGGTTACTCCGACTTTTACTCTTTATACATATTAAATAATACTCATATGGGTTGAATTATGACTATATTCTTCCACCCTGTATACCAGTAAGAAGTATCCCTCTAGGTGGGTCTGGTTACCCTATATTTACAGTAATATAGTTAGTCTAAAAGATGGCTAGGTATAAAAGTCTGAATTGCTGTAGAATCCAAAGTGTCAGCTAATATAACCAGCTGACACAGCTTCCAGCACCCACTACTAAGTACAGCTATGTAATCAATAACAGCATATAAGGTATTTTGTAAATCCTCTGATATAGGTTTTTCATAGTGAGTGAAGTAATATAATCTTGTATTACAGTATTACATTGTATATCCCTGTATGTTGCGGTCGTTCAGGTGCTTATCTAATAGTTTCTTGAAACTATCAATGCCCCCCCAGCTGAGACCACCGCCTGTGGAAGGGGATTCCACATCCTTGCCGCTCTTACAGTAAAGAACCCTCTATGTAGTTTAAGGTTAAACCTCTTTTCTTCTAATTTTAATGTGTGACCACGAGACTTGTCCCTTCTGCGAAAAAAGTTTTATCCCTGTTGTGGGGTCACCATTATGGTATTTGTATATTGAAATCATATCCCCTCTCAAGCGTCTCTGCTCCAGAGAGAATAAGTTCAGTGCTCGCAACCTTTCCTCATAACTAATATCCTCCAGAACCTTTATTAGCTTTGTTGCCCTTCTTTGTACTCGCTCCATTTCCAGTACATCCTTCCTGAGGACTGTTGCCCAGAACTGGACAGCATACTCTAGGTGCGGCCAGACCAGAGCCTTGTAGAGCGGGAGAATTATCGCTTTATCTCTGGAATGAATTCCCTCTTTAATGCATACCAATATTACGTTTGCTTTGTTAGCAGCAGCTTGGCATTGCATGCCACTGCTGAGCCTATCATCTACTAGGACCTCCAGGTCCTTTTCCATCCTAGATTCCCCCAGAGGTTCTCCCCCCAGTGTATAGATTGCATTCATATTTTTGCCACCCAAATGCATTATTTTACCTTTTTCTACATTGAACCTCATTTGCCATGTAGTTGCCCACCCCATTAATTTGTTCAGATCTTTTTGCAAGGTTTCCACATCCTGCAGAGAAATTATTGCCCTGCTTAGCTTAGTATCGTCCGCAAATACAGATAGCAAATATTTTCCTTGGCATTCGTCACTAACATACAATCCCGTCCATCAAGCCGATCAAACCACATTTAGGATACCGACAATTCACCCTACTGTTTTATCTCCCTACTGTTTACTGTTTGACCTAATGTTTGCTTTTCTATTAGTTTTCTATTTAGTTTATTCTATAACATTAACGGGGGCATATGGATTTTGTCTATTTTGTTTGCTCTACTCTGCTCGCCCAACTTCCTATGGTCAGATAACTATATGTACAGAATGACTATGCAAATGCACCTCTACATGCTATGTTTGTCTGGCAACATATGTCTAAGCACGTCATAATCCACTTTTATATTCTAGACAACTTATGTTCAGTTTACCCATTTGGGCACCTTATGTCTAACAAATTGTTGTGATGTACGACACTTTATTTTTGCCTCTTCAATAAAAACCAATGTAACGCAGTATATTTCTGTGTGTTACTGCACATTTGACGAAGTATATTGCAGTGCGTCAGTGCAGTTTTACTGCAGTATATTATACTGTATCAGTGGAGTGTGTCTGTGTACTGAGTACTCAAGTTGAAGTTGTCAGCGAAATTAGGCTATACGCAGAGCACACAGCCAAATCTCCTGTCTCAAATAATAATAACATTTTCGTCTAATAATATAAATGCATCTTACTTAAAATCCCACGCATCCAAGTAATCAGACATCACCACCATTCCTCACGTTACCAGCTCAGCCTTGGTCAGCATCTCTGACCTCTCCCTAGCTAGCAGGCTATTTTATTAACACAAAAGCTTTCACAAACAGGAAGTGATGGTTCCAACAGCCAATCACTTCTTACATGGCAAGTGACATCAAAGGATATGACCATATAAGGATTTAACAACACAGGAAAATACAACAACCAATGAACAATGACTACAGGAGTCTTATGGGTGTGTCTGAGCAGAGACAGGGTGCATGCATGTTTTTAGAAGCCACATGGCTTTCAAACATTGCCTCTGTCTCCAACCATAGCAACCCAAAAGACTCCCGTATTTATGCTGGTAGGAATCCTTATTCTGCGATGTTCCAGAGAACAACGCATACCTGGACTATTCTACTGTCCTTGTGGACGAGAGATTATCGGCAGGTGCCGATACAGGGGTGAGTGAGCTGATGGATGCATAGTACACGTTTGTGTGATTAAAAATATACAGGCCTGTTTTTGAACTTTGTGTGGCTGGTCCATGCAAAGATTTCGAGATGCTCTTGTGCTTTTCAAATTGTATTCTTTTTCTATCACTAAAAGAGTGAAGGCAGCATTCCATCTGGTCGTTTTTATTTTTTCATTTTTTTGGGAACTATGAAATATCTCCCCCACATTTGTATCTAAATGTTTGTCTCATGTGTTAGTCTTCTCAATGTTTGTATGTAGTAACATGAAGAATATGCTTGAACCTACCGCGACAGCCCTCTTACGTGTCGTGTGTGTTGTATTTTAGTAAGAACGTGAAGAGTTACAGAGGGTTTAGTTATTATCGCTTTTGAGGAATGTCAATGACAATTTACCAATGTACACAAATGTTGTATTGTTTACCATTCTTTGAAGAATAGAGTAATAACCTTTGTTTATAAGTATCTTTTCAGGTCCAATGAGTTTATGTACATAGAATGCAGGTGTATAAGAAGGTAAAAGTGTCATAGGCTGTTTCACAGTTTTTTTTGTTTTTTTCTGCACCCTTCTAAACCCCGCATGTCTTCCTCCAGTTTGTAATGAGGAGGAAGAAAAGGGGGGATGAGAGTGGTGAGAATGACAAATTTTCAAACCAATAATATTAACCGCTCTAATTCTAACCAAGTTTGTGCCAAGACTGTCATTCTTTGATGGAATTTGAATCAGCAAGCAGCAGTCTGGTGAAGTAGGCTCCCATCCCAGATGCTAAGAACCTTTTTGTTAATGGTTCCAGGTATTACACCCCAGATGGTAAGCCACGCACAGGTTATGCAGTGACTACAGTCCCGATGTCTGGGTTATTGTCATATGAGGTTTGTTTGGAGGTCAACCAAAACCAGAGTTGTACTTTCCTCATTAGCCATCACCTACATTCTCAGCTGATGGGGTGGGTGCAATCACTGTAACATGAACTTCAAATGGTCCACCACAGGGTTCACTCAGGCAAAGGTGGACATGGTCAGTCCTCAAGCAGGGCATCATTTCCTCTGTTTAGTGATGTTGCCCATGCTATCCAGCCACAGCATGCAGAGGAGGTGGTGGACTGGCTTTCTAAACCATCCTCATCCTCTGTCACCCAATCAGAGACTAGTGTGCAGTACACTGCAGCTGCCAGAGTGGCTAAACCTGCCTCCTTATCTGCAGCTATTCCTGCCATAGTCCTAGCATCAGGCATGGAGGAGTCAGCTGAGTTATATGAACACGGCATCAGCCACTTGCTCCTTGACAATGCACAGCCATTTCTTGATTCAGATGTTGGTTCTGAGGTTGAGGAAGGCAGGGACATGAGCCTACAGAGAGGGGAGAACACTGGTACACAAATTGGCAGTCATGTTCCCCCAGCCACAGCGTATTGCCAAGTTGTCTCCAGTGGTAATGAGGATGGAGGAAATAATGATGATGAGGTCACTGACACAACTTGGGTGCCAGATAGAGGAGAGGAGGAAAGCGAGGGTGAGGCAAAACCCCAATGAGGCACCCATCATGGAAGAGTAGAGAGCAGCCACGCTATTCCTTCACATTATGGAGCTGTTATCTCCTAGCTGTCACGGTCCCTACGTGCCCTGCAGACGGCCAGGCGTGGTCATGCCCCAAGTGGCTGTAGAAGGTATTGAACTCATGACTACCTGTTTAGTGCTCCTGTTGCTTTGCCTCTGAGCCACTCCTCAGTTCTTAATTCTGCCTGCATTCCAGCCAAGCCTAGTTCTGTAGGAAGTACTGATGGCTTTTCTCTGGATCTTTCCTTGCAGTCAGTACCTGTCACTCCAGGATCAGCTGAGGCAGGTTACCTAATCAGCTGGGTATAAAACACTGCCTCACTCTGAGTGCCGGTTCACACAGGGGCAGCACGATTTGCAGGTCGACTCACCGAGGCGACCTGCACACGACTTCAGCGGCGACTTGCAAAACGACTTCTGTAAAGAAGTCAATGCAAGTCGCCTGAAGTCGCCCCAAAAATACTACAGGAACCTTTTTCTAAGTCGGAGCGATTTGCGGCGCTCCTATTAGAACTGTTCCGTAGTACAGAACGGGACGCGACTTGTCAGGCGGCTAGGTCGCCTGACATGTCGCCCCTGTGAGAACCGGCACTGAGGGCTTTGTCAGTTCATTGTCTCCTGTTTTGCCTAAGGTTCCAGTATTCCTGTATTCCAGTATTCCTGTGTTCCAGTATTCCTGTGTTCTGCTTGTTTAAAGGCACATTACGCCCAACCCTGGAACCTGCATGTCCGGAACGGTTTGTTGTGATGCCTGAGAAGTTTGATGGGCATCGTGCATCATTCTTGAACTTTAGGATGGATTGCAAGCTGTTGATCGCTCTTAAGCCTAGGACCTATGCCTCTGACTTTATAAAGGTTCGCACATCCATCAACCTGCTCACTGGGCTAACCAAGATTTGGGATTTTCAGCTTTTACAGGAGAGGAGTCCAGCCTTGGACAGCTGGGAGGCTTTCATGTTTGCTCTGGACTCTTATATTACAGTTTCTAAGAAAACCAGTGTTCCCAAGTCTGCTCCTGGTTCACATGGCCTACGGGTACCCAGGGACAGGAATATCCTGTACAGATACGACTCCAGGCCATCCCAGTCTGTGCCAAGTTATGAAGCCCTAACCCCTCTAAGCCTAGATGCTCCTGAGTTTTTACCCACTCCTACCCTGGATGACGTGGAACCCATGGAGATCGGGTCCATCCGGTCCAAGCTGTCTAAGGGAGTGAGAGAGCGGAGGAGAGGCTGTGGACTCTGTTTCTGTTGTGGAGCAAGAGGGCACCTTATTTCTATCTGCTCAGCTGTCCACCTCGGCCAAAGTTTCAGCAAGTGGGTACTACTAGGATCCTTCCTGCCACCCCCAGTGCCTGCTACCCAGTCTGATGTTCCGGTACCTGCTGCCCGGTCTGAACTTCTAAAGCAAAGAAAGCCCAAAGGAAATAGGCTGTTCCATGCTCTGAGGACATTCCTAAGGGGAGGGAACTGTCACAGTCCCTACTGTGCCCTGCAGATGGCCAGGCGTGGTCACTCCCCAAGTGGCTGTAGGAGGTATTAAACTCATGACTACCTGTTTAGGTGCTCCTTTTGCTTTGTCGCTGAGCCACTCCTCAGTTCTTAATTCTGCCTGCTTTGCAGCCAAGCCTAGTTCTGTAGGAAGTACTGAGGGCTTTTCTCTGGATCTTTCCTTGCAGTCAGTACCTGTCACTCCAGGATCAGCTGAGGCAGGTTACCTAATCAGCTGGGTATAAAACACTGCCTCACTCTGAGGGCTTTGTCAGTTCATTGTCTCCTGTTTTGCCTAAGGTGCCAGTGTTCCTGTGTTCTAGTTACAGCGTTCCAAGACTGACTCCGGCTTCTGACCCTGGCTCTGCTTATCGTTTATTCTGACTTCGGTAATCCCTGACTATGGTTTTACTTTGACTATCCTTTGGCAAATTCCTGTCAAGCCCCTGTGCACAGATTCATAGCCCAGGTAGCTTATCTCTTTGTTATCGTGGGCTGTGTGTATTTGCAAGGGTGAGCGTACATATTTGCGCCATGGACTCCAACCTAGGTAAGCCCTTACACCGGCCCACTTCCCACAGCTCAACTGTCTGGGCCTTTTTTAGTACGTGTGCAGCCAATCTCACTGTTGCAATTTGCAAACTCAAGCACATCAAGCGTGGAAAAAACACCAGCCATTTGGGTACCACATGCTTGACAAGGCATTTAACCTCCCACCACTCAACCCGTTGGCAAGAGCACCTGAAAGCCACACAAAAACGCGCAAATCTGTTCTTCCTCCTTACTCACCTCAGTCTGCCCTGCTATACTGTACCTCATGACCTCTCAGCAGCCTCCACTGACAGGGATGATTGTATAGCGCAAGGTGTCCTTGCAGCAGCACATCTGTCAGCAGCACACCACCAGCTGTAGACTATGTGAATAATATAACATTTAAACTCTCACTGAATGGTGAAAAAACAGTGAAAAAGAAAACTAAAGCAGCTGCCACACACAAAGTGCTACTCCACTAGAAATGTAAAATTATGGAAATGTGGCGCTCACAAATGTTATTAGACGTGTGTGACTAAGTGTAGATGAGTGCAGATGTGAATTTACAAACCAAAAAACATGTAAATAATGTCCAAATAAATGTGCTGAATGTTCTGATCCGCAATGGGAAAAAAACATTTGAAGTGTAATGGACGCTCCAGGACTTTTCAGGTGCAGAAACCCCCTCATGTGTCCCCACTCACCAAATGGCGATGACCCCCAGTTTTGCAGTCTGGGGGTCACTTCAGGCTTATGTGATGGTATCCAGAGAAGCTCATGAGTGGTGTTGTGCACATAAGATCAAAGGATTTGGACTTTATTTACATGTTTTTTGCTTTGTATATTCACATCTGCACTCATCTACACTTGGTCACACATATCTAATAATATTTGCGAGCGCCACATTTCCATAATTTTAGCTGTAGACTATAGCCAGCAAATTTCTCTGCCCCATCTGCTGCAGTGAAAAAAAAATACAGTCACTGCCACCCACATGCCCAGCATCTAAATGCAAGCTTGTCAAAGCTGCTTGTTCTACAACTTCTGCCTTTCTGTCTGGTGAATTCTGCCCCCTTCCGTGAATGTGCTGTACCACAATGGCAGGTTCCGCGAGGCTATTTCTTTTCACGTAAGGCCATTCCAGCTGTGTACCATCACGTGGAAGGCGATGTTGTGGCATCATTTGGCAAGGCAGTCAGCCGCAAAGTCCATGTTACTGCTGACACGTGGTCCAGCAAGCATGGTCAGGAACGATATATTTTGTTCACAGCACATTGGGTAACTCTGTTTGCAACTCGGAAGCCTGCAGGACAGGGCCCAGTGCTGCAGCTTATTGTGCTCACATGTCTCCATACAGCTAGTGGTGATAATGCAAAATTTGTCAGCTCTACCCCCTCCTCCTCCCCCTCCTCCATGCCCTCCTTTGCTGAATTGTCCTATGAACCACAAGTACCCCCTAAGCGTTCAAGGGGCTATTCAATGAGTCAGGCTAAAAGGAGCCATGCAGTGCTTCAGGTGATGTGTCTAGAGGACAGGAACCATACCAGAGAAGAGATACTTGCAGATCTGCAGGGGCAGGCCCAGAGGTGGTTCACGCCACACCAGCTGAAGCCAGGAATGGTGGTGTACGATAATGGCACAAACCTCCTGTCTGCCCTTAGACAGGGAAAGTTGACACACGTGCCATGCCTGGCACATGTCCTCAATTTGGTGGTGCAGCATTTACTAAATAGGTACCCAGGGTTGGAAGATTTGCTGAAGCAGGCCAAAAGAGTCTGTAGCCATTTCAGGTGATCATACACAACCAGTGCTCGGTTGGCTGAAATTCAGCGGGAATTCCACCTGCCTGTAAACCACCTGATTTGTGATCACCAGGTGGAACTCGACTTTGGCAATGCTGCATCGGCTGCACATGCAGCAGAGGGCTGTCAACGAGTATCTGTGTGAGTATGGCACAACGACAGGCTCAGGCCAGATCAGCTTTTTTTCCCCACACAAATGGCTGCTCATAAAGGATGCATGCACTATACTGTCACCATTTGAGAAGGCCACAAGGATGGTGAGCTGTGACAATGCATGCATCAGCGACACAATCCCTGTTGTGTTCCTGCTGGAGCAGACTGTGCATGGCATTATGGACAGGGCACTCGAGGCAGAGCAACAGGAAGAAGAGGAGCACTTCCTTTCCTCTCAAGGCCCACTTTATGCAGATACCATTATTCCTACACCACAGAACACACAAGGGGAGAGGGAGGAGGAGAATTCTGACAGTTTTGGGAGCATTGAAGCAGAGGAAGACATACATCAAACAGTAAGAGATGGTTTTACTTGTAGTACGTGGCTGGGAGGAGGCAGTTCCAAATACTATAATCCTCAGTGACCCCGAGGAGTTTGCTTTTTATGCCACTGCAGATTTACAGTGTATGGGCTCCCTCATGCGTCAAAGCCTGCGAAAGGACCCAAGAATACGTGGGGTAAAGGAGAAGGATCTCTATTGGTTGCCAACCCTCCTATACCACCGATACAAGGAGAAAATTTCAGAACTCATCACATTCCCACAGGCACACTTCTGGCAGGCAGGTGATTCAGTTAGCTGCAGTGTATTTTATATATATATATATATATATATATATATATATATATATATATATATAGTGAAAAGATTGGTAAAAATACCTACTCGTGCATATGAAAAATTAATTAATTGGGGAGCAGCACGTTATAATGGTAAACCAGGAAACGAATGAGAAATAATTAGCTGTCTAATTACAAACCGCGCTCCTGTGCAAAATCACTCTATGTAAAACAACATATTATAAATAATACAAAATATAAGAAAGCCGTGAGAATTGTGAAATGATGTCTGCCAACTGAATATTAAATCATCATAATGAAAATGAAACAAAATATTCGAATTAATCGAATGTGCAAAATTCAAAGAAAAATTCAAAAGAAAAAGTCCACCATTATTATCCAATGTGTGCGACAGTTATGTGTCAAAATAGTGTTCAGAAAAAATATTTAGAGCTTCTGGGTGGATGAAACTTCTAGACCAATCTTTCTTGGGTACAGCAAAGCATCAAGTAGCAGTATTCAATCGCCATCACCAGCCACACAGCCTACTCACCAGATGGAGGCGACTCCCATGACAGGAGTCAAATACGCTTTGGGGTCAACCAACAAGGTTTCTCCCGGTCACGGTCAGGTGTAGATACTGGAACTCAGGTGCTGGAACTCAGGCGTCTTGGTCAGCGCTGAGGCTGCTTGGATGCATGCGACAGGACCTCCCAGGGTGGGTCACCGAAACCGTAGGTATTTGGAATTTGGGGAGAGATGAATAAAAACTCCCATGGTGAAGTAAGCCAAAATATTTATTTAAGCTAAAAACGTCTTAAAACCGCATTCCCCACATGAGAGTACAAGCGGGCAAAAATACAAACGAAAAAAGCAGGAAATCAAATACGAGCGGAAATGGCGTGTCACGTTCCTTTTACGTCCGACTGGTTTCGTCAGAGCGTTCTGACGTCATCAGGGATCGTACGGACGGGCACACCACCTCCTTAAATATACATCACCATTAGAGGCATCCAATCCGATGACATCTCCTCCAATGAGGAATTAAACCAAAATTAATTAACTGCCATCTTGTGGCCAAAAAGCAAATTACAACAAAAATTCAAAATTGTTTTATTATGGATTTGCAACGACATGCAAACTGCCATCTTGTGGAGAGCTGCCGAATTGCACAATCAAGCCAAGTAAATTAATATGTAAATAAAATTAATTTAAAAAATATAAAATTAGGGGGAGGAGGAACTGACCAGGATGGACGTGCAGTGAGTTCGCTCCACTAGCCCAGGCAATCAGCTGTTGCATGTCTTTAATGATTCCATAGACCTCCCCAGTCCTCCCCAGTCCTCCCATACAGCACACTGCTGAACAAACAATTCTCCAAGCCAGCTGCCTGTCTTTTTGCTCTTTCCTGCTCTCAAGCCCTGGTGTTAGGCTATCGGATCCACGGATGACCGAGGACGAGGTGTTGCGGAAGGAGGAGGTGGTGAGAGTGAGCGGCTAGATCCGAGTCTCACCGTGAAAGCACGAGCTAAACCGAGTCCTGCCGAGTCCCGCCGAGTCCTTCCGATTCGAGCTCCACCGCGTTCATTCAACCGTTCGGAGAGAGGGATCCCACAGACCGGGTGGAGGGAGAGTCCGCGTGTGCAGAAAGTTAATTTCTAATTTTTTTTTGAGAGAGGAAAGAGTGGAGACAGAAGAAAAAGGAGGGGAAAAAGGAAAGAAAAAGGAGGAAAAGAAAAGGGATAAACCAATCCCCACGGAGTGCAGAGGTAACAGTGTTACTGACATAACCCTGGATGATTTTTTCTCAAAAGTCTCCATAACAGCAGTGGGGAATAGTGTTATTCCAGATATATACAAGGTATTCTACTAGAGACTATAAGAAGTCGGATAAGGCAAGGTAAAAAGTGCCTTTTATTTATAAATATCTGATCTGATCTGATGAACATTACCTGATTTGGTTCTGTTAAATGAGGTAAAGGAATATTACATTTGTTGAAACGAACTCTAGAAGAGACAGTGTACATAGTGAAATAAGGGCGGTAAAATTTGGGTACAAGTGAGAGCTTTACTCCCTTATAGCTGTATACCTTAAATACAACATGCCTCCTAAAAGCACGCATTCCCAGAAAACAAAAAGGGGATCATCGGGGGGGTCAGCTAAATATCCCCCTAAACCCGCATTGGCACAAAAGTGAGATATTAAAGGCTTTTTTCAACAACCACAGGATCAACAAAATAGCTCTATCCTAACTGAGCTAAATTTCTCATCTCCAGCTGGAGAAGTAGAGCATGGAACAAGTATTAGCCCCAGTGAGCACACACAGCATCTTATGATGGATATGGAGGGAGCAGAAGGAGGCCCCATGTGGAATTTACAGACATATATAAAAGCTCTACCAACCAGGGAAGATATGGATAAATACATACACAGATTAGAATCCTCTTATAAATCTGAAATACAAACGTTGAAAACATCTCTGACTGATACGCAAAATAAGAGCATGGACGTGGACACTAAAATTGTAAATCTGGATCAAAAAATGATTTTATTAGAAGAGAAAAAGGTAGAACACGATCGATACTTGAGCTACATAATAAATATCACGGACAACCTCGAAAATAGAAGTAGACGAAACAATATAAGAGTCAGAGGTCTTCCTGAGACTGTGAATGTAGAGAACCTTAGGAAAACTCTCCAAAATATATTTAATTCATTGCTAGAGCGTCCAGGGGAGACAGAAATAGAGATCGACAGAGTCCACAGAATCCAAGGCCCTAAAGTCAATGATTCAGGAAAACCTAGAGATGTGATTTGTAGAATACATTTTTTTCAGGTTAAGGAAAAAATTATGATAGCGGCACGGCGGCACCGGGATTTTGAATACGAAGGTGCGCAGATTATATTTTTGCAACACCTGTCAAAATACACGCTAATAAGAAGAAAAGCAGTGAAACCATTGTTGGATGTGTTGAGAGAAAGGGAAATCCTATTTAGATGGGGTTTTCCTTTCCAGGTCATTGTTCATCAAGGCGGCCAAAGGGTTATTTTTCGGGACATTAAGGATCTCCCTGAATTTTCTAGACTTCTGCAATTACCCCTGATTCATTTGCCGGACTGGCCACATTCACATCAGGGATTGGATTGGAGACAATATAGTATAGAGGAAGATAGAAAGCTTTAGTGGTGGATGGGAGGGGGGGGTCCTTGTTGCTTTTTTTTTTTTTTTTTTTTTTTTTTTCCACTTAAGGTATTGGAATACGTTTTGGTGTATACTGGGGCAGGGATAAAGTGAAGAAAAATGAGAATGTTTTTTTTTTTTTTTTTCTGGGCGTGGGGGTTGGGAGTTCCCCCCCCCCCCTTATTTTTTTTTTTTTGTTATTTAGTAGATGATTGAGATGGATTATATGTTATAAGTCAAAATATATGTTTCTGATAATTTTTTAGAGTAAAATTGTACATTATTTCATTAGGTTGGGTTGGTGGGGATCTCTTTTTTTTTTTTTTTTCCTCTCCCATTTTAGTAATTAGTAGGTGATTGAGGCGGATCATGTGTTATAAGTTAAATTATATTTTTGGATTAATTTTTATTTTTTTTTTAAGTATTGTGGATTTAGAAGATAAGACGGTTATATTTATGTCCAATAGTAGAGAGAATTAAGGCACATTAATTCACTAGGGTAGGGTGGGGTATCTTTTTTTTTTTTTTGGGGCGTGGGGGTTGGGAGATTCCCCCCCCCCTTTTTTTTTTTTTTTTCCTTCTCACTTAACTTATTTGTACATGGTTTGATGTATATGGGGGTAGGGGTTAAGGCAAGAAAAATGAAAATGTTGTTCCTATATGTGCACTATTTTGTATATCACTTCAGATAGCTGATTCGGTTGAGGTTTTTTAACTCACTGGGTGGGATAGGGGGACCATTTTGGGGGTTCATGTTTTTTTTTTTTTGTTTTTTTTGTTTTTTTTTTCTGGGCACTAAAGGAATGGGGGCATAATTGCTTTACATATATGCATATAACACTGGACAGTAGATATGGCTGACTGTCCTCAAGTTTACACTTTACTGGGTGGGACAGGGTTTTTTTTTAGGAATTTCATGTTTTTCTTTTATGTTTGGCAATATTCCACTATAATTCACCAGGCACCAGTGATACACTAGGGTTGACTGGTATTTGGTGTGGGGAGGGCGTGGGGGTTGGGGGATTTCTTTCCCTTTTTTTTTTTTTTGTCTCACTTAAGGTATTCGTACAAGGTTTGATATATATTGGGGTAGGGGTTATGGCAAGACAAATGAAAATGTTGTTCCTATATGTGCACTATTTTGTACATCACACTAGATAGTTGATCCGGTTGAGGTTCTTTAACTTACTGGGTGTGATAGGGGGACTATTTTGGGGTTCATGTTTTTTTTTTTTTTTTTTTTTTCATTAAGGATATATGGGCTATAACTGTTTATATAATATGTCCGAATAGAGGAGTTTTTTTTTTAACTGATACGGTGTGGTTTTTTTTTTTTGAATAATAATAATACAGCCTGGGCTAGGCACGTTCAATCCTGGGGAGGATATCCTTTTATTCCCCAATTTAGGGAACTTACTTGGTAAGGTTAGACTCAAAGGAGTCGAATAGATAGTGAGTAGATAGGTTGTGTGGCTGGGTTGATTGAGGTGAGTGGTAACAGATTTGTGGCTTTTTTTTTTTCTCCTCCTTTTCCGTATGGACTCAATTAAAATATGCTCTTATAATGTTAGAGGTTTCAATTCAGCGGCAAAGAGGGCGCAGGTTCTGTACTCTTTCCGCAGACAAAAAGTAAATGTGATTTTTTTTCAAGAGACCCATTTTCGGGCGGACCATATACCCAAGTTACAAAAGGGATATTATAACGCTTGGTATCATGACTCCTTCGCATATTCAAAATCGAGAGAAGCCTCCATAGCGATACATAAGTCATTACCACATCAGGTTTTGGAAGAATGGAGAAATAGAGATGGTAGGGCAATATTTCTTAAGCTCCTAATATTTGGTAAGAAATATACATTTATTAATGTATATTTACCTAATCAGGGACAATCTAAAGTAGGAGCACAATTGATCACAGATCTTATGGAAAAAGCGGAAGGGATCACGATAATTGGGGGAGACTTTAATTTTATTTTGGATAATGATAGGGATACTTCAGCAACATCAATAATACAGAATGCTAAGGATAAAGTAAAATTTAGGGAAGTAATGGCTAAGTATCATCTGGTCGATATATGGAGGGCACTCCATCCCCTGGAAAGGGACTATACGTTCCACTCCAAGGTTCATGGTACTTATCACAGAATCGATTTCTTTCTGATGAATCAGTTGGGAGTAGCTGTGACTTTCTCCTCTGAAATTGGCAGTGCCATATGGTCAGATCATGCACCGATATTTCTAGTATTAGATATTTCCAGGGAGAGGAGCTCAAGAGGTACCTGGAAATTGAATGATAATTTGCTATTTGATGAGGTATGCGTTTCAGAAATAAAGAGGGCAATAATAAACTTTTCTAAAGATCATATAAGCGATACTACCTCCCTTTCGATCCAATGGGAAGCGTTGAAATGCGTAGTTCGGGGCCTATTCATAAAGCATGGGGCTAGACTAAAAAAGGCAAAAAGGAATAGAACGACCCACCTCCTGAAGGAGATATCTAAACTGGAAACTCAGCATAAGCAAAATCCTCTTGGAGAAATATCATTAGAATTAACAGAAAAGAAAACGGAACTGCAAAATCTACTTAATGAGCAGACATTACAAATTAGGGATAAAAACCGTACGTTATTTTACCAACATGGCAATAAACTGGGTAAATCATTGGCAAGAGCTTTACGTCAGCGAATTAACGCCTCATCCATTGTTAAAATCAAAGCAGATAATGATGAAATGATATATGATCCAAAAGGTATCTTGAAAGCATTCCAGACTTTTTATAATAATCTATATAGTTTACCAAACCAACTAGCAAATACAGATCCGGTAAGATATCAACAAAATATAAAACAATATATCAAGGACACAGCATTACCATCACTAGCAACAACAGATATAGAACAGTTAGAACAAGAATTTTCAGAGATAGAAATACAAAAAGTAATAGATTCATTAGTGATAGAGAAAAGCCCAGGCCCAGATGGTTTTACCCCACGGTTTTATAAAACATTTAAAGACGTCTTAATCCCTATAATTAAAAGAACGTTTAACTCTGTATCTACCTCTCAACCGTTTGTCCCGCATAGCCAACAGGCATATATCTCACTCATACCTAAACCGGAAAAGGATCCCTCTATCTGTGGTAATTATAGGCCAATATCTTTGACTAATATTGATATTAGATTGTATTCAAAGATTATCGCTAACAGACTTACCCCAATAATACCAGCACACATACATCTAAACCAGGTGGGATTTATAAAGGGGCGAGAGGCGAGAGATAATACGCTTAAAACATTGACACTGGTGGAATATGCCCGGAGACGCTCCATCCCATCCTGCCTGTTGCCAGTGGACGCCGAAAAAGCATTTGACAGGGTGGGATGGAGCTTTCTCAGGGAGACATTAAAGCAGTGGGGGATTGGTCCCCTACTGCAGGATAAAATAATGGCCCTTTATCATAATCCAATGGCCAGAATACGGGCAAATGGGGAGTTATCGGATACAGTAAATATCACCAATGGAACTCGTCAAGGATGTCCATTGTCCCCAATTTTATTTGTATTAGTTATGGAACACCTTTTAATAGCGATTCGGAAGAATAATGATATTAAAGGCATCAAGGTTGGGGAGATTGACTATAAAATGTCAGTATATGCAGATGACTTGTTATTGTACATCACAAATCCGGTGGTGACAATACCAAATCTAATAGCAGAATTTAAAAGATTTGGAGATTTGAGTAATTTTAAGGTGAATTATAATAAATCTGAGGCTTTAAATATGTCTCTGTCTAACTCTCTGGTCGAGCTCCTAAAAAAAAAACTTTTCATTTAAATGGCAGGAGGAGGCAATTAAATACCTCGGAATTTTTATCCCTAGAGAGATGAATAAGATACAGGAACTTAACTATCTCCCACTAATACGTAAAATAACAAAGACACTACAACTTTCCCATCCAGGAAAAGAGGGACCTTTTCCTGGATGGGAAGGATAAATATTGTAAAAATGGATATACTGCCTAAAATCATTTATATACTCCAAACGATACCTATATATCCCTTGAGAACCGTAATGAATCAAATCCGCAAGGCTATAGGAAGTTTCATTTGGGCAAAAAAGAGTGCCAGAATAAATAGGAAAACATTATATAGACTAAAAAAGGATGGTGGACTTTTTGTTGTACCTCAGATCAATATTTATAACCAGGATTGTGGATTGGTTCCATAATATGGACAACAAACAATGGGTGAAACTGGAGGAGGAAGTCACAGACATAAAACTGAAATCATTACCTTGGATTAAGAGGGAATATAGACCCCGGGAAGGGGATATGCCCTCCTTGGTCGTATCAACCTTGAAAGTATGGGACGATTTGATAAAAAGGGGGATAGGATCTACATTGAGAGGTCCAATGACCCCCCTCTTTAGCAACCCGGAATTCCCACTCGCTTTTAAAGCCAAGACCTTCCTAAAGTGGCAAAGGAGGGATGATACGAGGATAGCGGAAATAATGGAAGAAAATAAACTCCCCCCATTGGAGGCCCTTGGTACCGAATATAGAAAGAAATGGTTTCAGCATGGACAACTCCAGCAATACATTTCATCTTTGACGAAGGAGTCCATATTTAATAGACCACTGTTAGGGTTAGAAAAAATATTGTTACAGAAACATAGACCTACACATATCTTATCTGTTGTGTATAAATATTTAATTTCAGAAAACAAGGAGGAAGGGTTACAATACATAAAAAAATGGGAGGAGGAACTAGGGATGGTTATCCCTAGAGCTAAATGGGAAAAAGCAATTACAGTAACTCATAAATTATCAATCTCTACTAGGCATCAAGAAAGAAACTACAAAATACTAGCCAGGTGGTATAAATGCCCAGCTGATATGAACAAAATAAATTCAGATAATACAGACAGATGTTGGAGATGTGAAGTAGCAAAAGGCTTAATGTCGCATATCTGGTATTTTTGTCCAGAAATTCAATCATTTTGGGAAAAGGTATTTAAAATATACAGGGCTACAACCGGGGTAAAGATACAACCAGATATATATGTGGCGATATTGTCAATGATCCCTGGATCAATAAAAAATATAAAAAAGGGAACTTTGAAGTACTACATAACTGCGGCATGTACCGTCATAGCTAGACATTGGAAAAATAAAAAAGCCCCCTCCATAAAAGAATGGGAATGTGAAATGGGAGTGATGCGATCCTTAGAGGAGAGGATGATATTAGAGGGAAGGAGATGATTATGTACAGGAAGAACGTGGGAAGAGTCTAGAACCTCGTCGCTGTAGGGGAAGGAGAAAATGGGATAAAGATAGAGCAAATACTGTGATGAATAGTTGGAGAAGGGGGGAGAGTTCTTCTGAATTGGAGAAAATTTTTTTTTTTTTTTTGTTTGTTTGTTTGTTTGCTTTTCGGTTAGTTGAGTGGTGTTGTGTAAGAGGAGTGGTTGAGGGTGTATGATAGGTATGGATGGGGGGTACTGGGATAGTAGTGTGTTGCAGATATTGGGGCCGTGCAAAGATAGAGTAACAAATTATATCCAGAAATGTATACAGATGATGCTAGTATAGACCATGGGGATATATAAAATGATCTGAATATTAATTGTGAATGCCCCTATACACCATGTTTCATTTTTTTTTGTGTAGATGTATGTATGTGTATATGTTTTATATAAAAATTTTGTAAAAATGTTTGATAAATAAAGATTGTAAAAAAAAAAATATATATATATATATAAAATTAAAATTAAAAAATATTAAAAAATATTACATTTATAATAAAGAAGAATACAAAGAGATGAAACCGGAATGGACAGCCCCTTCACAGACTGAAAGGACAAAACAGGTGTTCAGTAATTGGACAAATAGCAGTTTAACTCAATATCAACATTGATACCTGCCGGGGTAAGTGTGTCCAATCGGTATATCCATTCCGTTTCGTTTTTGGATATTCTCTGAACCATATTCCCTCCCCTCCAATCAGCGTCCAGCTTATCAATGCCAAAAAATCTGGCCAAGCTAGGATCCTGTTGGTGGTAGATTCTAAAATGGTTAGAGAGGCTGTGCTTGGGAAAACCGTTTTTAATATTTGTGAGGTGTTCATTGATACGTGTGCAGAGATTCCTTTTTGTACACCCAACGTACTGTAACCCACATGGGCAAACGATAAGGTACGTGATGAAGGTGGACTTGCAAGTAATAAACTTATCTATTTTATATTCTTTACCTGTACTAAAGGATGTGAAGTGTTCCACTTTCCTTACATTATTTCTAGTTAGTTTACAGGCTTTGCACTTCTTACAATAGAAAAACACTTTTACATCCAGGAAAGTAGGAGCCCTCCTGGGGGGATTCAAAACATTCGGGGCTAGCTTATTACGTAGATTTGGTGCGCGTCGGTAGATGAACCTAGGACGTTCTGGTAGGAAGCTGGACAGAGTCCTGTCCCCCAACAGAACCGGCAAATGTTTCAAAAAGATTTTTTCAACACTTTTATAGTCCCTATTGAAGCTGGTTAGGAAAGGGACATAATCCAGTTCACATTTTTCTTTGGTGTTGTCTTTCAAAAGTTTATCCCTATCCATCTGTAAAATAAGTGATTGAGTGGCCCTGAGATCTTTTTCACGATAACCTTTTTCCTTGAATCTATCAACTAGTAGATTGGATTGAGACATGTAATCTGACGTAGAGTCACAATTACGTCTAATCCTTAATAGTTGACCCTTAGGAATCCCTTTTAGCCAGTTGGGGTGGTGACAGCTGGCCGTGGGTATGTAGCTGTTTCTGTCAGTCCCTTTAAAATGGGTTTTTGTCTGAATTCTACCATTGTTCTTATATAAGATTAGGTCGAGAAAGCTAATCTCACTATTGCTCCAATTACCTGTGAAGCTAAGGCCATAGCAATTGTGATTGATATTATTGAGGAACGACTCTAAAGCCTCCACTGTGCCGTTCCACAAAATAACAATATCGTCTATGTACCTTTTATACAGGCAGATCTCGGGGGCACGGGTTCCAAATATGCTGTGGTCCTCCCAGAGGCTCAAGAGTATATTGGCCACACTAGGAGCATACTTGGCCCCCATAGCCACACCCTTGATCTGCCTGTAACAAGACCCCTCATGCCAAAAATAGTAGTTAGACATAGCCAACTCCAAGATCTCGATTAAGAAATTTTTCTGTTCGACCTTCAGATTGTACTTAGAATCAAGAGCCCTCCTTGTAGTTCTCAAAACATCCTTCTGAACCAGATTGGTATATAGCGATTCGACATCAATCATAACAATGATTGTGTCATCTTGAACCGGTATATCTTTAAGCAGGTTCATGAGATGTTTACTATCTCGCAGGTATGAAGGGTATGATTGAACACCTGTTTTGTCCTTTCAGTCTGTGAAGGGGCTGTCCATTCCGGTTTCATCTCTTTGTATTCTTCTTTATTATAAATGTAATATTTTTTATCATTTTTTAATTTTAATTTTATATTTTTTAAATTTATTTACATATTAATTAACTTGGCTTGATTGTGCAATTCGGCATCTCTCCACAAGATGGCAGTTTGCATGTCGTTGCAAATCCATAATAAAACAATTTTGAATTTTTGTTGTAATTTGCTTTTTGGCCACAAGATGGCAGTTAATTAATTTTGGTTTAATTCCTCATTGGAGGAGATGTCATCAGATTGGATGCCTCTAATGGTGATGTATATTTAAGGAGGTGGTGTGCCCGTCCGTACGATCCCTGATGACGTCAGAACGCTCTGACGAAACCAGTCGGACGTAAAACGAACGTGACACGCCATTTCCGCTCGTATTTGATTTCCTGCTTTTATTGTTTGTATTTTTGCCCGCTTGTATCCTCATGTGGGGAATGCGGTTTTAAGCCGTTTTTAGCTTAAATAAATATTTTGGCTTACTTCACCATGGGAGTTTTTATTCATCTCTCCCCAAATTCCAAATACCTACGGTTTCGGTGACCCACCCTGGGAGGTCCTGTCGCATGCATCTAAGCAGCCTCAGCACTGACCAAGATGCCTGAGTTCCAGCACCTGAGTTCCAGTATCTAAACCTGGCCGTGACCGGGAGAAGCCTTGTTGGTTGACCCCAAAGCGTATTTGACTCCTGTCATGGGAGTCACCTTCATCTGGTGAGTAGGCTGTGTGGCTGGTGATGGCGATTGAATACTGCTAATTGATGCTTTGCTGTACCCAAGAAAGATTGGTCTAGAAGTTTCATCCACCCAGAAGCTCTAAATATTTTTTCTGAACACTATTTTGACACATAACTGTCTCACACATTGGATAATAATAGTGGACTTTTTTTCTTTTGAATTTTTCTTTGACTTTTGCACATTCGATTAATTCAAATATTTTGTTTCATTTTCATTATGATGATTTAATATGCAGTTGGCAGATATCATTTCACAATTCTCACGGCTTTCTTATATTTTGTATTATTTATAATATGTTGTTTTACATAGAGTGATTTTGCACAGGAGCGCGGTTTGTAATTAGACAGCTAATTATTTCTCATATATATATATATATATATATATATATATATATATATATATATATATATATCCACTGCATAAAGTTTAGCTAGATCTCACTGCAGTCCTTTCCTGGTGTACTTTTTCTAATATACTTCAGGCAGGCAGGCAGGTGATTCAGTGATCTGCAGTGCATAAAATATATATACAGTCTCCTACATATATATATATCCACTGCATTCTAGTCTAGCCAAGCTTATATCTGACTGCAGGCCGTTCCTGGTGTACGTTTTCAAATACACTTTTGGGCAGGCAGGTGATTCAGTGATCTGAAGTGCATAAAATATATATACAGTCTCCTACATATATATATATATCCACTGCATTCTAGTCTAGCCAAGCCTATATCTGACTGCAGGCCATTCCTGGTGTACGTTTTCAAATACACTTTCAGGCAGGTGATTCAGTGATCTGCAGTGCATAAAATATATATATACAGTCTCCTACATATGTACATCCACTGCATTCTAGTTTAGCCAAGTCTATATCAGACTGCAGGCCATTCCTGGTGTACGTTTTCAAATACACTTTCAGGCAGGCAGGCAGGTGATTCAGTGATCTGCAGTGCATAAAATATATATACAGTCTCCTACATATATATATCCACTGCTTTCTAGTCTAGCCAAGCCTTTATCTGACAGCAGGCCGTTCCTGATATACGGTTTCAAATACACTTGCAGGTAGTCAGGTGATTCAGTGATCTGCAGTGTATAAAATATATATACAGTCTCCTACATGTATATATCCACTGCATTCTAGTCTAGCCAAGCCTATATCTGACTGCAGGCCCTTCCTGGTGTACATTTTCAAATACACTTTCAGGCAGGCAGGCAGGTGATTCAGTGATCTGCAGTGCATAAAATACAGTTAGGTCCATATATATTTGGACACAGGGACAATTTTATTTTTTTCAGGTATTTACCAAAACATATTCAAGCTATTGTTATATAATGGATATACGCTGAAAGCGCACACTCTCAGGTTTAATTTGAGGGTATGTGCATCCAAATCGGAGGAAGCATTTAGGAATTAGAGCTCTTAAGAATAGCCATCCCCCTTTTTCAAGGGACCAAAAGTAATTGGACAGTTGAATCAAAAGCTGTTTCATGGCCAGGTGTGAGCTACTCCTTTGTTATTTCTTCATCAGTTAAACAGGTAAAAGGTCTGGAGTTGATTCTATGTGGGGTATTTGCATTTGGAATTTATTGCTGTGAACCTACATCATGCTTTCAAAGGAGTTGTCCATGCAAGTGAAACAGGCCATTGTAAGGCTTCAAAAACTAAACCAATCCATCAGAGAGATAGCAGCAAGATTAGGAGTGGCCAAATCAACAATTTCATACATTCCGAGGAAAGAAGAATGCATTGGTGAGCTCAGCAACATAAAAATGCCTGGACGTCCATGTAAGACAACAGTGGTGGAGGATCGCAGGATCCTCTTTGGTAAATAAAAGCCCATTCACAACATCCAAAGTTAAGTACACTCTCCAGGAGGTGGGCGTATCATTGTCAAAGTCTACACCAAAGAGAAGACTTCACGAGAGTAAATACAGAGGGTACACCACAAGGTGCAAACCATTCATAAGCCTAAAGAATAAAAAGGGAAAATTTAGACTTTGCCAAAAAACATCTAAAAAAGCCAGTTCTGGAAAAGCATTCTGTGGATGGATGAAACTAATGCCGAGTACACACGAGCAGACTTTACGGCAGACTTGGTCCGGCAGACCGGAGTCCGTCAGACAATTCGATCGTGTGTGGGCTCCAGCTGACTTTTTTTCCCCAAAAGTTCGACGGACCTAGAAATGAAACATGTTTCAAATCTTTCCAACAGACTCTAGTTCGGTCGAAAAGTCTTCTCGTCTGTATGCTAGTCCGATGGACAAAAGCTGACACTAGGGCAGCTATTGGCTACTGGCTATGAACTTCCTTGTTTTAGTCCGGTCGTACATCATGTACGAATCCATCAGACTTTGGTTGGTCGTGTGTAGGCAAGTCCGTTCATTCGGAAAGTCCGTTGAAAAGTCCACCGGACCAAGTCTGCCATAAAGTCCGCTCGTGTGTACGCGACATAAGAGTAATCTGTACCAGAATGACGAGAAGAAAAAAGTGTGGAGAAGACTTGGACCAGCTCATGATTCAAAGCACACAACATTATCTGTAAAACATGGTGGAGGCAATGTGATGGCATGGGCATGCATGGCTTCCAGTGGCACTGGGTCATTGCTGTTTATTGATGATATGACAGAAGACAAAAGCAGCCGGATGAATTCTGCAGTGTTTAGAGATATACTGTCAGCCCAGATTCAGCCAAATGCAGCAAAGTTGATTGGATGGCGTGTCACAGTACAGATGGACAATGATCCAAAGCACACTGCAAAAGCAACCCAGGAGCTTTTGAAGGAAAAGAAGTGGAATATTCGGCATGGCCGAGTCAATCACTTAATCTCAACCCAATTGAGCATGCATTTCACTTGCTGAAGGCAAAACTAAAGGCAGAAAGACCCACAAACAAAGAACTGAAGACAGCTGCAATTAAAGCCTGGTAAAGCATCAGAAAGGAGGAAACCCAGTCTTTGGTAATTTCCATGGGTTCCTGACTTCAGGCAGTCTTTGCCATTAAAGGATTCTTAACAAAATATTAAAAATGAACATTTTATTTATGATTATATTAATTTGTCCAATTACATTTGAGCCCCTGAAAATGGGGGGACTGTGTATAAAAATGGTTGCAGTTCCTAAAATTTGTACTTGATATTTATGTTCAACTCCTCTAATTAAAGTTGAAAGTCTGCACTTTAAATAATTTGGATTGTTTCATTTAAATTTTATTCTGGTGGCATACAAAAGTATGAAAATTGTGCCTGTGTCCAAATATATATGGACCTTACTGTATATATACACAGTCTCCTACATATATATATCCACTGCTATCTAGTCTAGCCAAGCCTATATCTGACTGCAGGTCATTCCTGGTGTAAGTTTTCAAATACACTTGCAGGCAGGCAGGTGATTCAGTGATCTGCAGTGCATAAAATATATATACAGTCTTCTACATATATACATCCACTGCATTCTAGTCTAGCCAAGCCTATATCTGACTGCAGGCCGTTCCTGGTGTACATTTTCAAATACACTTTCAGTCAGGCAGGCAGGTGATTCAGTGATCTGCAGTGCATAAAATATATATACAGTCTCCTACATATATATATCCACTGCATTCTAGTCTAGCCAAGCCTATATCTGACTGCAGGCATTTCCTGGTGTACGTTTTCAAATACACTTTCAGGCAGGCAGGTGATTCAGTGATTTGCAGTGCATAAAATATATATACAGTCTCCTACATATATATAGTATATCCACTGCATTCTAGTCTAGCCAAGCCTAAATCTGACTGCAGGCTGTTCCTGGTGTACTTTTTCTAGTAAACTTTAGGCAGTGTTTTGCTAATAAAATTTTACAGCATGTCTCGAAGGCCACCAAGGAGAGGCAGATGCTCACAGGCCAGTAAAAGAGGGCAAGCAGGCTCTGTCTCTACAGCCAACAGTGCTGGTCGCGGACACAGTGCATCTGCAGCATGTGGCCATGGGGCACGCTTGTCATTTTTTTCGGCAGCTGTCCGTATTGATCCACAACATGCAGAAGAGTTGGTAGAGTGGATAACTAAGCCGTCCTCATGCTCCTCATCCTCTGTCACCCAGGCTCAGAGTAGTTTGCCTGCCAATGCAGCTGCCAAAGCGGCCTATTCCATTGGCTCAATTTCATCAGTCACTCCTTCCCTAGTTCCACCATCATGCACGGAGGAGTCCCCCGAACTGTTCGACCACAGTGTCGGATACATGCTGCAGGAGGATGCGCAGCGTTTTGAAGGTTGCGATGATGGTACCCAGGTTGAGGAAGGCAGTAATGTGAGCCCAGAGAGAGGAGGTGCCCAAGAAGGACAAGAAGCTGGCAATCATGTTCCCCCAGCTGCAGCATACTGCCAGGTTTGCTCCAGTGACGAGGAGGGAGGGGATGATGAGGTCACTGACTCTACTTGGGTGCCTGATAGAAGAGAGGAGGAGGAGAAGGCACATCTCCAACAAGGCAGGATGCCCTCCAGGGGCCACCTTAAGGGCAGCCACCCGACTGCATCACACCGCAGAGCTCCGCATGTGCAGGGCGCTGCTGACTCCCCGCGTATTTTGAAAACTTCTTTGGTGTGGGCCTTTTTTGATATGTGTGCAGCAGATTGCACCGTTGCTGTTTGCAACATATGTCTGAAGCGTATCAAGCGTGCCAAAACAGCAGCCGCTTGGGCACCACATGCTTGACTAGACATATGATGACCTCCCATACAGGCTGTTGGCAACAGTACTTAAAAGACCCACACCAAAGAACAAGGCGGACCTTTCCTTGCTCCTCATCAACTGGGATCTCCAACCCCACTATACCTTCAGTCCTCTCAGAAACCTGCACTAAGAGGAATGAAGGTGGGAGAGAGACTTTTGGAGGGGACTGAATGCTAGCCTCTTGCCGATCGATCGTGGGCCCTGGCATTTGGGGGAACGGTGCTCTTTGTGAGCTGTATGCCTGGGGACCCTTGAGGTGGTATTACTGTGGATTCGGGTCCTGGTCCCCCAGGACACACAGACTCTGGGGACCCTGGATTTGCCATATTAGAAATAGTGGCTGATTCATAATGCTGGGACAGATACTGTTAGGAGATGCTGATGTAAATTCCAGCCACCTGTCTGTCTGTTGCCTGTTAGAATGTGTATTGTAAATAAGTCTCTAGTATGGGATCTAAGAGTCATTAGATCCCCATTGTTTGTGTTAATTAACTCTGCTATTGTGATAATGTTGATTGGGTTTTCTGAGCTACAAGACGGACAGTCTGGCCTAAAGGTCATGTCTGAGTCATCTAGGCTGTCTAAAGGGATTATTTAATTAGCTCATGTTAATTAGGTTAATTTGGTCACAGGTGTATGTTCAGAGTAATATGAGCAGGAGGTATAAAAGAGCCTGTATTCCTCAATAAAAGAGATTCCTGGTTGAACTTACATACAGCCTGCCTGGTGTTTGTTCTGAGCTACACAACTGGATTAGAACGGCACATAGCTGTAGTTCTAGTTCCAGAGCATCGGATGACCGAACCATCAGATGTTGTGATCTGCAATCTGATTCTATAGCTGCAGAGGAGTTTCGGGAGAGTGGAACTGAGCACGCAGGGGCTCGTTACATTGGTTGGCAGCCATGAGATTTGCTCTCCAGTTACTGGGACACTCCAAACCAGCCTGCAGGAGAGCCACGCTGAAAGACTTACTTGAGAGCCGTGGAGGGAATGGTGGGATTGTGCTTCCTTGCCGTGAACACATCCAAACCATCACCTGGATCCAAGGTCCAGATAGCAGGAGAGGAGAGATACCAGCCACCATGGATGAGGAATTCAGAAGGAGGTTGCGAGAGATGCAGATACAGCACAGAGGACCAGTATCAGAGCAGGTCCTGCTAGGATGGTTTGATTCTATCCGCTGCGAACTCTGGAAGGAAGCGCTAGCCCGTGAGCAGCGAAACCAGGGAAAAGTTCTCCCCTCCATCCATGTAAGGTACTGGTCACAGTATGAAGTGCGAATGCTGTTATTGGGGGAACAGCTGAACCAGGAGTGGACAGCTGTGTTAAGCAGGCTGATCCGGGCAGAAATGCGGTTGGACAAGAGCTACAGAGCCTTCCGGTGGTATGTAGCCCAAGTGTGCCCGTGGTCAGCGGATGACAGCCCCACGGAAGGCTTTGACTACGATGGCCTGGGATTGTTATACTGGAGGCTGTCCGGGGAACTTGACTTAGGGAGTGATTAGGAGTGGCGTTTGGAGGAAATAATGTGGCACAGAGAGTGAAGACTGAATGTCTCAGAAGTGCACTAGGCACAGGAAGATTTGGAGTTTCTGGCCATTCAGGAATGGGAGCTTGAGATTGCCTACAGACAGCTGCTAGACTCTACTCAGCAGCAGGGTGGGGCTCTCTTTGCCTGGGACTATCAGGAAATACCAGTTGACAACTCTGAAATCCTGGCTGAAGAGTTGACAATGTGGCAGAGTAACAGTGTGCTTTGCCAACCTGCCCCTACAGCTAGGGAGGTGGAGGTCTTATTGCGGATGCAGCAAGTACTGACTGACCTTGATGAACCTGTTTCTGCATTGGATGATCTTGGATGGAGGAATGTGCCTGTTCAGCAGAATGCCAGAGAATCGGCAGTGGAAAATCTGGAGATCGCTATTCCCAAAGCTGAAGTGCTGACAATGGGGCAGAGCTCTGCTAACCTCTGCCCAGCACTGATAGCAACAGGGCTGAGTACTGCTGGACTCTGCCCTCTACTAACAGAGGATGGATTTCCTGTGAAGGTGGATGGGACTTCAGTCTCCACCTGTATACCCCAGGGAAGCTAGGCAGTCGGCCCAGATCCCCAACAGCATGACGGAGTGAGCCCAGACACCCTGTCTTCTCTCCAGCGCCAGAAAGGACTCCAGGGAGAAGGGCCAGTCCAGGCCTCTCCCCAGCGGCAGATATGTTCTCTGAGAGAGGCAGAGGTTGTCTGGGTGAGTAATGCTTTGTTTGGAACAATTTGTTTGGGGTACTGTGTGGGTACAGGCATTAGAGGACTGGAACTACTGACCAATTTCGGAGTCAACCCGTCTGGGTCTCCTCCTGTGTTAGTCTCTTGCCGAAAGGGGAGAAATGTGATAGACCTAGCCCGGAGTGAGACTTTTGGAAGGGGCTGAATGCTAGCCTCTTGCCGATCGATCGTGGGCCCTGGCATTTGGGGGAATGGTGCTCTTTGTGAGCTGTATGCCTGGGGACCCTTGAGGTGGTATTACTGTGGATTCGGGTCCTGGTCCCCCAGGACACACAGACTCTGGGGACCCTGGATTTGCCATATTAGAAATAGTGGCTGATTCATAATGCTGGGACAGATACTGTTAGGAGATGCTGATGTAAATTCCAGCCTGTCTGTTGCCTGCTAGAATGTGTATTGTAAATAAGTCTCTAGTATGGGATCTAAGAGTCATTTTGTTGTTTGTGTTAATTAACTATGCTATTGTGATAATGTTGATTGGGTTTTCTGAGCTACAAGACGGCCAGTCTGGCTTAAAGGTCATGTCTGAGTCATCTAGGCTGTCTAAAGGGATTAGTAATTAGCTCATGTTAATTAGGTTAATTAGGTCACAGGTGTATGTTCAGAGTAATATGAGCAGGAGGTGTAAAAAAGCCTGTATTCCTCAATAAAAGAGATTCCTGGTTGAACTTACATACAGCCTGCCTGGTGTTTGTTCTGAGCTACACAACTGGATTAGAACGGCACATAGCTGTAGTTCTAGTCCCAGAGCATCGGATGACCGAACCATCAGATGTTGCGATCTGCAATCTGATTCTATAGCTGCAGAGGAGTGTCGGGAGAGTGGAACCGAGTGAGCAGGGGCTTGTTACAGTGTAGAATTAGGTGTGCCAAGTACTTGCGGGCAATCTGCTATCGCTACACCAACACCCAATTGTAGCAGGAAAATTTCCCTACCCCAGTTGCTAAACCGTCGAAAGAAATTCGGTCCCAGTCATCCACATGCTCAGAGACCTACACTGAGAGGAATCAAGGTGTAGAATTAGGTGTGTCACAGCCAAGTACTTGTGGGCAATCTGCTTTCGGTACACCGACGTCAGATAGTACCAGGCAAATTTTCCTGCCCCAGCTGCTGCATAGCCAAAAGAAGTTCGCTCCCAGCCATCCACATCCCCAGCGGTTGAATGCTAGCTTGGCTAAATTGCTAGCACTCCAACTGCTGCCTTTTCAGCTGGTAGACTCTGCCCCTTTCGTGAATTTGTGGAATGTGCAGTACCTCAGCGACAGGTTCCATTTCTTTTCACGGAAGGCCATTCCGGCTCTCTACCGGCATGTGGAAGGCAATGTCTTGGCCTCATTGGACAGGGTGGTCAGTGGTAAGGTGCATATTACTGCTGACTCATGGTCCAGCAGGCATGGACAGGGATGTTACCTTTCTTTCACAGCACACAGGGTAAGTCTGCTGGCATCTGGGAAGGATGCAGGACAGGATGCAGTATTGCTGGAGCTTGTTCCACCACCACGCCTCCAAAATGCTAGTAGTGGTGATTCTGCCACACCTCTCCTCCACCCCCTCCTCTTCTTCTTCCTCTATGGCCTCTTCCTCTGCAGATTTCTCCTCTGAACCAGCGGTGCTCTGTAGGCGTTCAAGGAGCTACGCAAGCACTCAGGCAAAAAGATGCCATGCAGTGCTTGAGTTGGTCTGCTTAGGGGACAGGAGCCACACTGGGGCAGAGCTTCTGTCAGCTCTGCAGGGGCAGACTCAGAGGTGGTTGACGCCACTCCAGCTTCAAGCAGGAATGGTGGTCTGCGACAATGGCACCAACCTCCTCTCCGCCCTTCGACAGGGACACTTGACCCATGTTCCCTGTTTTGCTCACGTCCTTAATTTGGTGGTGCAGCGGTTCTTGTGCAGGTATCTGGGCTTACAGGATCTCCTGAGGCAGGCCAGGAAAGTCTGTGGGCATTTCTGCCAGTCATATAATGCCAGTGCTTGTCTGGCTGACCTTCAAAAGGAATGCAACCTGCTCAAGAACCGCCTCATTTGTGACATGCCCACCAGGTGGAACTCAACGTTGGCAATGCTGCAGTGGCTGCACACGCAGCAGAGGGCCATCAATGAGTACCTGTGTGAGTATGGCACCAGGACATGCCAGTGACTACTGATCAAGGATGCATGCACTGTCCTGTCACCATTTGAGGAGGCCACGAGGATGGTGAGCAGTGACAGTGCATGCATTAGTGATACTGTCCCTTTTGTCTTTCTGTTGGAGCACATGCTTCGTGGAATAATGGACAGGGCACCTGAGGCAGAACAGAGGGAGGAAGAGGAGGACTTCCTTACCTCTCAAGGCCCCCTTTATTCTGACAGTATTCCTGAGGGCCCGACAATCACACAGGAAGAGGAGGAGGAGGAGGATGATTGTGTCAGCATGGAGGTGGAGCCTAGCACTCAGCAGCAGTCTTCAAGGGATCGTTTTCAGTACTCAGAAACCCATAGACTTGTACGTGGCTGGGAGGAGGTGGCTGTGGACCATGTCATCCTTAGTGACCCAGAGGACTACCGATCGTATGCCTCATCAGACCTTCGCTGCATGGCCTCCCTGATCCTGCAAAGCCTGTGAAAGGACCCTCGGATTCGTGTTATCAAGGAGAGGGATCATTACTGGCTGGCAACCCTTCTTGATCCACGTTACAAGGGTAACTTATCCAGCCTTCGCAGAGGGAGCAGAGGATGAAACATCTTCGATAGGCCTTGCAGAAAGGTTTGTGCAATGCGTTTCCAGAGCCCGGGAGGTTACAATTTCCTGGTCCTCCTGGACAATGTGTTGCTGAGGCTTCGGTCAGTCACAGAAGGAGCAGTGGAGAATGTGGCCGTCTGACCAATGTGTTCAGACAATTCTTTAGTCCACAGCCCCAAGGTCTGATCGGTTCCAGCAACCATCGTCAGCGTCTAATTTACATGTTGCAGGAATACCTAGGGGCAAGATCAGACTTGGAGACCTTCCCAATCGAAAATCCACTGGGTTACTGGGTCTTGAGGATGGATCACTGACCAGAGCTTGCACAATATGCAATTGATTAAAGAAGAGAACTGGGGAATTGGCGCTGCCCTGATTTCAATAAGTGTTAATTAAAGATCACCAAACCTTTAAAAAATTGTGCATAAAACAAAAAATATATATAAAATTTGTGTGACCCTTGGGTAGATTTACCCCTCCGTTTGTGCCAAAATAAATAAAAATGTATAAATAAAAATGTGTTCCTTTGAACGTGTTAATCCTCTGTGTTGCATAAGTACATTACACAATATATGGATATAATTTAAATTTGTCCCACCTCCACTCTAAGTAAATAACAAAATTTGAAAAATTAATATTGAATAGCCTCCTATAGTAGTAGTGGGGTTTGTAACAAACCACACTAATTGGGGGCTATCAGTAAATGTGTGAGATCCCCTTATATCCCTATTATATGTAGTGACAAAAGTGCACTGTGCATAAAGTGAAACAAAAGTGCATATTAGCCCTTAAAAATACTAGAATGCATATAGAATAAATTCATATATAAGAATCCGTAAAAATATAAATATAATATGTAATATAAATCCAAACCATTAACACTCATGTAAACGATACCGAAATAAAGATACACATCTATGAAAAAAGTCCCTGTAGTGAACCCCAGCAGGGTTAAACAGTCTCAATTTTAAAGCCAAAGATAATTAGAAACGTCAGGATCAGTTGACATGCATATACAAATGCCCGAGGGGTGGTAATAAGTGACTTCCATGCACGTAGAAGCTGGTGACTCCAAGTGCTCCCCCCCGTGCTCCCCCACTCACCAGATTCCGTCACCCCCTGGGGGGTATTGGGCAAAAGAATGGGTGTCTCAGGATGGCTGCCTTTAGTGGATGTCCCTTTTAAGCTTTACTCCTCCATGAATTTCCTCTTTTTCTCTTTAACACTGGTGGTGAGGGACCCCTTCTGCTGGTCCGGGTCCAAGTGCCTCCACTACTATCCACCTCCGTACTGCTAGGTCCTCCTCCCGCAAAGAAATAGACAGGGGGCTTGCATAGTGAAGTACGTCCAGTTTATTCAACAGTTTAAAAGTTTAAAAGCATAACAACCGCTGCTGGATGCAAAGGATGGGATCGGGAAACGAATCCGAGCGTGCGTCCCACCTTGCGTTCCAGCTGCTTCTTCCGGGTATGACGTGTGAACGTGACACCGCCTTACGCGTTTCGTCATCAGACGTTGTCAAAGACGGTAACGCCAAACGCGTAAGGCGGAGTCACGCTCACACGTCATCCAGCAGCACATTCAGTGCTGCTGGAGGCTTTGTAACTGATTACAGAGTGCGCCTGTCCACAGACTCAGTTGATCGGCTCACCTTCATAAAAATGAATCAGTCTTGGATCACCAGCTACCAAGCACCTGATGCTGATGTAACCTATTAATTTTTCTATGAATGTGAGATCCCCTGAAGACTGCCTATGCTGAGTGACTATCCTGTTATGCTGAGTGACTATCCTATTCCTCCTCAATGTTCATGTTGATAGCTTCTAAGAACATTTTTGTTTCAGGGCACCACCACCAGTGCCTTGACTAGGGCAACCTCTCTCCCCCCCCCCCCCTACATGGCAGAGGCCCCAGCTTGAGTTCTTCACTGCGATTTTTCATCCATTCACATTTTTTTTTTTTGTTTGTGAAGCCGCTTTTTTCACCAGCAAGCATTTCCTGCAAATCCACCATCTTCACTACCCCATCTTTTTTTTTACCCATTGCAATATCCATTTTTTCATATGACTGTTGGCCATCTCCCCAGGCAGGTCAGGCTGATGTGAGCTCCATCAGCCTGCCGCCACCAATTCCCCCGTCAGAGGGCCTCTCAGTGTCAGTTCCGACCTCAGCGCAGTGTCACCAGGTCTCACTGATGAGACTTCACCTCTGTGGAGACACGTCCCAGCCTAGCAGCGGTTCCGTTTTACTTCTCAGACGCTACAGCGGCTCCCCTGTGCTGACGTCATCCTCCATCGACACACAGCTCCGGCCAGGCTGTTCTCCGCACGGCGGAGCTACACATCTCCACACGGCGGCCACTTCACTTCTATTTCAGCCCGGTTATTCCTCATGGCGCCAAGGTCTTCACCATATGAGGCAGCTCTGAGCCCTCTTACCTGCCTGTGAGTACTTTGACATATCTCCACCACCTTGCCTCCATTCACCTGCTTTGAGCCCATATGTTTGCTTTCACACTTTACACAGCAGTCTCCGTATACTTTCATTAGATGGATCTCCGGTGGTAACCTCCTGCTGTTTGATGCCTCTGTCACCTTTTTGATGTCTATTTGATCACTTACAACATCACCAAGAGTCTGTAATTTTTGAATAGTTTTTATCGTGTGCTTTTTTGTTTTTAAACAGAGCCTCTGAACCTGGTTCTTTTGCAGTAAATATTGTTACTTTGGACTATTGCTAACCACTGGCTCATTATTGGTTCATTAAAAACCATAAACTTTTATACCTTTTATACTTGTTGTATTTTGTTTTCCAACAATAGCCTGAGCGCTGGACATTTTATATGTTGCTTCATGATCCCAGAAAAGAGGGGAGGGACCTCTGTGTCCCGTGATGTACTTCAAGAAAAGGATTTTATGGGGGGCATGGCTGGATGTGAGCAAGGCAGCAAGCTATTCTCAGAGGCTCCATCTATCCTGTTCTAATCCGAATAATAGGAGCATTTAATCCGCCTTTACAAGACCACCATCCCACGGAGGAAGCTGCCAGGGTCAGAACGATGCATTCCTCGGCTTCCAAGAAGCAGCAGAAAGCTGCAAATGAACAGCGCCATATCCGCTCCACAAAGGAAGGGATGAAAGACCCTGCATGGAGTTCAGCAAAGCGTGCCACACAGACACCAGGGAAGATGGCGATGGAAAGAGATGATACAGAGCTGGAGGCAGACGCTGAACAAGTGGAGGAATCACAGGGGGCTGTGGATACTGATGCCATAATCAGACCGATCCTAGAAGCCATTAATGCCAGTAAGTCAGAACTTATGGGTAGGATTGACCACCTATCGTCTGAATGTACTCTGATAAGGCATGATCTTGACAAGATCAGGGGGCGGCTCAATACTGTGGAATCAAGGGTCTCTGATGTGGAAGACACCACTCACTCTCAGGGGACAAGTCTAGCTGAACTGAAAGATATGGTGCTCTCCCTGCAGCGCAGAGCAATTGATGCTGAAGACCGACAGAGGAGGAATAATATCAGAGTGGTGGGCCTGCCTGAGGGTGCAGAAGGGGACACGCCTGTCCTATTTGCTGAGAGTTTTTTCAAACAAATACTGTCGCTGAAAGATTTACCCCCACCTACGTTGTAGAAAGAGCACACAGAGTACCCACAGGTCGCAGACCGCCAGGAGCGTTCCGCAGGCCCCTGTTAGTCCGGTTCCTGAACTATAGGGACTGAGATATGATCCTGGCAAAGTCTAGACAAATACCTGAGCTAAAATATGAAAATGTGAGAGTAATGTTTTTCCCAGACTTCTCGGCAGCTACGCAACAACAACGCAGGTCCTTCAACAAAATACGCAAGCGACTGAGAGACAAAGAGATCCAGTACAGTATGCTGTACCCGAGCAAGCTTAGGATCCAATTTAAGGGCAGTGTGAGATTCTTTGAAGACCCTGGAGAGGCCAGCGACTGGCTTGACAAGGAACTCTCCTGAATTTGTTTTGAACCGGAGATCAATCTCACCTAGAATTAAGGTTGCACCTGTTGTGCTTTGTTTCAAGTCTCAGGATCTTATCCTAACATTCAGGTGTCCATGGACTGCCGGGAGCAGACATTTGTGATTACTTACAGTAGGAATGATGAGAGGGAAGGTCCCATGGCCATTCTTTGAGTATCCGGACGTATTATCAAAAGGTCAAGATCATGCAGCAATGGTGGTCCGATTGACCGAGAATCCAAAGTTTGTGAGGACCTACAGCAGTTGAGACGGTGTACTGAGTTCATACTTTCAACAACCATCCATTAACTCCAAACTGAGGATGCCTCCAGTGGAGCTTACTATACATTTACAGTTGTCCGTAACAAATTTTTGCAATGGCTGAGCCGTTAGCTATCGCCTTGCGTGTCTCTGGGAGGGTTCAGGATATTAAAGTGGGCACCATCCACGAAACGGTAGCACTTTATGCCGATGATATGCTCTTGTTTCTGACAGATCCGGGGAACTCACTGAAGGTAGTACTGGAAATCTTGGATGATTTTGCCAGGTTCTCCGGGTTACAGGTGAACTGGAGTAAGTCCTCAATTCTTCCATTAGATGACAGGGCAAAAAACGGGGTAGATCCGGATCTGCCACTACAGTGGGTATCGTCCATGAAATACCTTGGGGTAAAGGTTACAGCAAATATAAATGATTATATGTCCCTCAATTTACTCCCACTGGTGACTTTCCTCAAATGAAAAACTCAGGCATGGACTAGGCTTCCACTGTCTCTGATAGGCAGGTTCAATCTACTTAAAATGAAGGTCCTGCCGGTAATTCTATACTTTTTGAGACATGCACCAGT
Organism: Aquarana catesbeiana; assembly: GCF_042186555.1. NCBI lineage: Eukaryota > Metazoa > Chordata > Amphibia > Anura > Ranidae > Aquarana > Aquarana catesbeiana. The sequence goes on along the minus strand of NC_133327.1, from coordinate 482,065,764 downwards.
ATGGATTCCAAAATCGTTTTTTTCATCAATTGGATGGAATAGTGGGCTCATTTTTATGGGCCCCTAAACCCCCCAGGATTGGGCTTAAGGTGCTTCAGGAACTGGGTGATGGGGGGGGACTAGCTCTCCCAGATTGGCACAAGTACTATCTGGCAGGGCAGATGGTTTTTGTACACAGATGGTTAACCAAGGATGAAGGGGACGCAGCCACGGTGTTGGAATCGGGCCACTTGGGGTCCTATGAAAGCCTGCGTATGGCTCTATTTAGGGGTCTTAAATCTGAATTACCATTAACTACTACTATGAAGGCTACGATCAAAGCATGGGGCATGGCGGTTCACTTAGCTTCTCCAAGCTTTCAGGGTTTTTCGCCCACGACTCCGCTGTGGATGAACCCTATGCTGCAGCATTTCTACAACATACCTGACCCCATGATATGGGCAATAAAGGGAGTTAAGACTCTAGGAGACATAACAGCTTTCGGTGATCTTTTGACGTTTCCCCAGTTAAAGTCAAGGCACAACTTGGAAAATGTTTACTTATTCCATTACTTACAACTTAGACATGCGTATCAGTCACAATTCAGGGTCCGTAAAGTGGAATCTTTTCCATCAACTCTTGAATCAATGTTAGCGGAGGATGTTCTAGACAAACCCCTCTCCAAATCTTACAAAGAGTTTTTCAAAATTACACCAAAAGCAATTACAAAAACTAGAAGTAAATGGGAACTGGAGGTTCCAGAGCTGCAGGGAGAGGGTTGGGACGAGGTATGGGATCAACCGTTTCATCATTTGGTGTCAGCCAGGGACTGGTTGATTCAATTAAAATTTCTTCACAGGAGCTATTTTACTCCTGCAAGGTTGAAAAAGATTTTTGGGACAGCCTCAGCGGAATGTTGGAGATGTTCATTTTCCCCAGCTAACGCTGGTCACATTTTCTGGGGCTGTCCACATATCAGGTGCTATTGGGAGGGGGTCCTTTCCTGTGTTTCGGACCTTCTCACGATCCCTATTCCTTTAAATATAAAGGTATGTCTGCTGGGTCTGGTAGAGGAGGTGGTTCAGACCAGGGCACTAAGAACTTTGCTCACTATTTTGCTTTTTTATGCTAAAAAGGCCATTTTACTTAAATGGAAAGATTCAAGGGCTCCAGACGTCGCATTTTGGAAGAAGTTGGTAAATAATATGATGCCCTTTTATAAATCTACTTATCAGGCTAGAGGATGTAGGAAAAAATTTGATAAGGTATGGCAGGCTTGGTACGGAGCAGACAATACGGTGGGATGACACTCTAGTACAATGTTTAAGTCTTAACAAGAGAAAATTAAAATATAAAGGTGTGAGAACTCCAGTTAACTGAAGGTAATGGAGGATTGAAATGATGGTGGTAGATTGAGGACTCACAATGAGTCTAAAGGCTGCCTTTCTCAGCGGTGAGGTGGTTAAAAAATAGGTGTTTAAGTATGCATTAGACAATCTCAATCGGATTTGGGCTGTGACGGGGGGGGAGTTTTCTTGGGGGGGGGTTCACTGGAGGGTTTTAGTCTTTTGAGCCCTGCGTGGCCAAAGCCGGACTATGCCATGTTGGCGGCTCGGTGGTTGTTGTATGTATAAAAAATTGAATAAAAAGAATTTTCAAAAAAAAAGGTAAGCTGTATTAAAAATCAATTTTTCTTTATCGTACATCACGGGACACAGAGCACCATAATAGTGACTAATTGGGATGTCCTAAAGCAATGCACCTGAGGGGGGGGACACAATATCCCTAAGCCCAAACGGGCCCGAGACTATAAAGCTGCCTGCAACACGCTGTGGCCAAAAACAGTCTCTTTTTGAGATCTAACATACACCTGGTAAAACCTGATGAACATATGATCTGAAGACCAAGCGGCCACTTTGCAAACCTGAGCCATAGACACCTGTTGGCGTACTGCCCATGATGCACTAACCCCTCTAGTGCAGTGTGCTTTTAAATCCCAAGGTGGAACCTTGTGCCTTAATCCATACGCCTGGATAATAGTCTGGCGAATCCACCTAGATATAGTTGAACTTGTTGCCGGCTGTCCTTTTCTAGGACCTTCCGGCAGGACAAAAAGGAAGTCAGTCTTCCGAAAATAAGCTGACATCTTTAAGTAAACCTTGATCGCCCTCACCACATCAAGCGAGTGAAGCGACCTTTCCTCCCTAGTTTTAGGGTTTGGAAAAAAGGAAGGTAGAATGATATCCTGATTCAAATGAAATTTGGAAACTACCTTTGGTAAAAAATCCGGCCGAGGGCGCATGACCACTCTGTCCTGATGAAGAATCCAAAAAGGTTCTTTGCAAGAAAGGGCGGCCAATTCTGACACCCTTCTAGCCGACGTTATAGCCACCAAAAAAAACAATTTCCTGGTTAATAGGACAAACGGAATATGTCCAATAGGTTCAAACGATTGACTCTGTAAGGCTGACAGGACCAAATTTAGGTCCCAGGGACATAAAGGCAGCTGAACCGGCAGCCTCAGGTGCGTTACTCCCTTGACAAAGGTTCGTACCAAAGAATGGGATGCAATTGGTCTTTGGAAAAATACCGATAAGGCCGAAATCTGTCCTTTAATTGTCCCTAAAGCCAGCTTCAAGTCTACTCCTGCTTGAAGAAAGGCCAGAACTCTTCCAATTGTATACCTACGAGGGTTCCACTTCCTTCCCTCACACCAAGAAATGTATGACTTCCAGACTCTATAATAGATAGCTCTAGAAACTGACTTTCTAGCATTTATCAGAGTAGACAAGACTGAACCCATAATACCACGGTCTTTCAATATTCTGGTCTCAATAGCCATGCCATCAAATTCAGCAACCGTAAAGAAGGATGGAATATGGGTCCTTGAGACAACAGGTCTGGACGGCACGGAAGGACCAATGGGTCCCCCACTGCCAACTTCACAATCTCCGAGTACCAGGATATCCGAGGCCACGCTGGGGCCACTAGGATCACTGGCTTCCGTTCCTCCTGTATTCTGCGTAGTAAGTGTGGCAGAATTTGGATCGGAGGGAAGGCATATATCAGAAAATACTGATCCCAAGGAACTACTAATGCGTCTATTCCGACAGCAAGCAGATCCTTGGTCCTAGATACAAACCTGTCCAGCTTGGCATTGAATCTGGATGCCAGCAGATCCACATCTGGGGTCCCCCAGTGTTGGCAGATCTGTAGAAAAACCTTGGGATGCAGGGACCATTCCCCTGGCAACAATTTTTGGTGACTTAGGAAGTCTGCATGCAAATTGTCCACCCCCGGTATAAACACTGCTGAAAGAAATGACACATGCTTTTCTGCCCAAGTCAATATGTAATTTACTTCTCTTTGGGCTACCCGACTCCTGGTACCTCCCTCGTGGTTGATATATGCCACTACCGTGGAGTTGTCGGACTGGACTCGGACGGGGAGACCCCATAACCTGGACGTCCAGAAGCGCAGAGCCAGACGAGCTGCCCGAATCTCCAATAGATTGATAGGCAGGGACCTTTCTGCCTGGGACCATATTCCCTGGACAGAGGCCTCCTCCAGGACTGCTCCCCAGCCTAGACGACTGGCATCTGTAGTTACCACTCTCCAAGCTGTTGGAGGAATGGATTTTCCTTTACTCAAATTGCTGGTTTTTAACCACCAAGAGAGGTTCCATTGTACCTGTGGGGACAGAACCACAGGATGATCTAAGGTTTGAGCAGACCTGTCCCAGGCTTCCAGAATACTGTTCTGGAACACCCTGGAGTGGAACTGCGTATATGGAATTGTGTTGAAGGATGGCACCATTTTGCCCAGCAACCTCATGCACAGCCGAATAGAAGGTCTTGGTTCTTTTTTCACCTTCTGGACGAGTTCCACTATAAAAATGACCTTTAAGGGGCATAAAAACATCCTTTCTTGGGCGGTGTTTAAGACCAGACCCAGATACACCAAGGCTTGGGTCGGACAAAGGGATGACTTGTCCACATTTAGAATCCACCCTAGGCATTGTAAAACTCGCACTGTTCTTGACACGTTTTGGATCAAGATGGGGCAAGAGCAATCCCTCAGGAGAAGATCGTCCAGATACCCTACCATGGAGATCTTCTGGGACCTTAGGGATGCCAACACCAGGACCAGAATCTTTGTGAAAACCCTGGGGGCCGTTCCTAGACCGAATGGCAGTGCCACGAATTGAAAATGACGGCCTTCTACTGCGAAACGCAGAAACCTTTGATGTGGTCCGAAGATCGGTACATGAAGGTATGCGTCCTTGATATCTATGGACGCTAAATAATCTCCCTTTCTCAGAGATTTTATTATTGAACAAACTGACTCCATATGGAAGGACCGGACATTTACAAAGAGGTTGAGAGCTTTGAGGTCCAAAATGGGCCTTACTTCCCCATTTGGTTTCGGCACGGTAAAAAGGTTTGAGTAAAACCCCTCAAATCTTTCTTCGTGCAGAACTTTGACAATTACCCCTTGCTTCAGCAGACTCTGCAGAACTAGGAATAGGCATTTCCTTTTCTCTGGATCCGACAGGACCCTTGAGTATAGAAAACGGTTTGGAGGAATTTCCCGGAACTCTATTCTGTAACCCTGTGTTATAGTGGAAATGACCCATCTGTCTTGGACCAGATCTTCCCATGCATCCAAAAACAGCTGAAGCCTACCCCCCACCCTTGAGAGCGGGGACGTCCCTTCACAAGGTTGACTTGGAGTTGGACTTGGCTGGTTTTTGATTCCAGGGCTTCCTCTGACCATGAGGCTTTTTAAAACCAGATGGCTGAGGCCGTCGATACCGCTTGGGGGAAGAAGCACTAGGTCCTGGAGCATTGGGAATTTTATAAGAGGGTTGCTTACCTCTCTTTTTTGGATATATTTATCCAGATCTTCGCCAAACAAGCGTTCTCCATGGAAAGGAAAAGCTGCAAGTAGCCTCTTGCATGTCGTCTCAGCAGACCAGTTCTTTAGCCACAAAACCCTGCGCATATGTATGGACAGTAACGCAAAACGAGACATCTGCTGGATTCAGTCTTTCAATGCATCCACTGCAAAACATAGAGCATGAGGAAGCTCCAACAATTCCTCGGTAGGTTCCTCCTGACAAGGCAGGTTTTTTATTAACCTTTTACAACGGTCCTTTAGGGATTGGCAAATCCCAATAGCTGCAACTGCTGGCTGAACTGCTGCACCAGCCACCGCAAAAGAGGCTTTTAATAAGGACTCTAGCTTTTTATCAGCCGGATCCTTAAATACCTGGGCATTATCCACTGGGCAGGTTAAATTCTTATTCACTGAAGAAATGGCGGCATCCACCAAAGGTGTACCCCATCTCTTCCTGAACTTATCCTGCATAGGATATAGAATAGAAAACCTCTTTGGAGGCAAGTATATCCTGTCAGGATGATCAGTCTGCGTAAACCACCTGTTCCCATAATGGATGCAAAGGGAACGCTTGGGAACCTTGCTGAGGTCACAAGGATCCCAAAGTAGAACAGGAGAGTCCAGACTCCTGAACCGGGGGTAACTTAAACCCAACTCGTACCATCTCAGTCAGAGATCGGATAAACAATCTCTGGGAATGGGAGGCTAAAATTGGCTCCTATGAACCTGAGTCCTCAGCTGAGGATTCTTCAGCCTCTCCTTCCTCCTGGTCCTTTATGGCCACCTCCTCCAAATCCTCTGCCCACTCTGGCTCCAGATCACCTGGACCCATCTGGCTAAAAGGGGCCTGGTGCTCTAGTGATTCTCCACTTGGCCCGGGCTCAGGGGAGGGAGATCTATTACGCTTCTTCCCTTCCTGCGTTACAGAAGCAATCATGCCAGCTATTTTGCCTTCCAGGCCCGCTAATGCAGATGCCAAATCATCCTTAGTAACAGGAATATTGGTAGTGGCCACTATGCCTGACAAATGCAATGGCTCAGCCAGGCCAGATGCCGCAGGTCTTTCAGGGGAGACTGAGGCTGCATCAGCATGGGGCTGGTCTCCTGTTTTCAAGGGAGTTACTCTTACCCCTGTGCCTGCCCTGCTCCCTGTACCTCATTTTCTGGAAGACATTGCTTACATACGAGGAAAAAAAGTACTCCCCAGAAGCTGTAACCAGCGTTTAACCTGTCGCAACTGTGTCCAAAAACCTCCAGACTCACGTGCCCAAGTATCGCTCTGTGTTGTCCCAGCACACGCCAGGAGCTCCAGCTCCTTATAAAGCCTAACCTGGCAGTGGACTGAGTGCATGCGCGCACGCACGCACGCGTGACCAGCGACATGCACGGCGCATCTGCCGTGTCCAGACGCACGCGGCGCATCTGTGACGTGCACAGCAGCGGCGCACACGCACACTGATGGCGTGCACAACGGCGGCGCGCACAACAGGGACGCGCACGCGGCGCATGCGCACACCTGTGCACGCCCACCATAAGTGCGCACCATACCGGTCATCTGTAACTTTCCAGACACAAGCATAAGGTTAACAGAGGGAATATGTATAAAAAAATTCCCAAAGGGAGTACTCACCGTCCCAAGCAGCAGGGCCTGTTTTACCAGGCCCAATCTTCCCCCATCATGGCAGGTAGCGCCTCAGAGGACCTTCAAGGACCGGGTCCCCCATTCTTTGGGGTCCATACCCTTGGACCTGTGAGGCACCCTTCTGGTTTACCTTGGGCAAGTTATGACCAGGAATACCAACTTTAACAAGGGTCCAGCGCCATATAGGACACATTACAAGCAAAACCTCGCTCTTGAACCGAGGCTCGGGTACCATCCACTTTAGCTTTCTTATGCCATCCGAATGGATCCAATTATAACATCCTCACTGGGACATTTATTTGAAGAATTTTGAAGAGCTTCAACAGCAATGACCATCACCTTCAAGACACTGGCGAAAAAACTGAGGTATTTCCTGTATAGGAGGGGTTATATGGGAGGAACCGTCTTTCTATTGGTTGCCAGTGTCCAATCACCTAAAGGTAGCGTATAACCCAATTAGTCATTATTATGGTGCTCTGTGTCCCATGATGTACGATAAAGAAACAAATGTTATAGGGGTGATGATAACCCTTCCCTATGTTATCCAAAAAGCTTTTAAATAGATTTTTTGGCTGGAGCTACACTCAGAAAATATACCTGTTCCAAATTACAAACAGATTCAACTTAAGAACAAACCTACAGTTCCTGTCTTGTTTGTAACCCGGGGACCGCCTGTATACTGCTGCTGTTCAGAGTATATAGCCTTTTTTTTTAATTTGGGTGCGGGGTTCACCTTAATATCCATACCAGACCCAAAGGGCCCATTAATGGGCTGGGGGGGGGGCAACATTACATTACAGCCGCAAGCAGTCAGTTTTAAATGACTTTTTTTGCTTTAGAAATGTAATTTTGTGCAGGGACTGTTCTAAACACGGGAAACACGCACCACTTTACAGGCATACTATAGACACCCCCGGGTACGATTTAAGCATTATTAAAATCACTGCTCTCGAAAAAATGTCAGTTTTTAAAACTTTTTTTGCATGGATACATGTCCCCTGGGGCAGGACCCGGGTTCCCAAACACTTTTTAGGACAATAACTTGCATATTAGCCTTTAAATTTCGCACTTTTGATTTTTCACGTTTAGGTCACATGGACTTTAACGGGGTTCACGTGTTCACACTAATTTTTGGTCTGTTCGCATGTTCTGCCGCGAACCGAACCGGGGGGTGTTCAGCTCATCCCTACTGACAATAGAATGTGTCTGTCCACTGAATCTGAGGACCGTCTGACATTTATCAAAATGAATTAGTCCTGGATTACCAGCAGGTATGAAGCCCCATGATGCTGATGTCGCCGATTAAGTGTTTTTGGGATGTGGAATCTCTGCAGGACTTCTAGGCATTCTAGCGTTGTGGGTGTTGATTTCATCTGGAAAAATGTTTTTGCTGTAGGTTTCATGGGCAAAATTAGCAACCAAAGACAAATTTTTCCACACCTGTTTGACAGGTGCATATCATTGCAATTTTTAACAGCAAGGCCTATTCTTGTTTTCATCAAGAGTACCTCTATAGGGTTACAGTGTGAAGGTGCCACTGACACCCAAAGGCCAATTTTTCTGCACCTGTTTGACAGGTGCATAACATTTCAATATTTAACAGCAAGGCCAATTCTTACTTTCATCAGGAATACCTCTATAGGGTTACAGTGTGAAGGCGCCACCGACACCCAAAGACCAATTTTTCCACACCTGTTTAACAGGTGCATATCATTTCAATTTTTGACAACAAGGCCAAATCTTCCTTTCATGACTAAGCCTATTTTTGAAATTTGGTGTTTACAAGTTAAAATCCGTATTTTTTGCTAGAAAATTACTTAGAACCCCCAAACATTATGTATATTTTTTTAGCAGAGAATCTAGAGAATAAAATGGAGATTGTTGCAATATTTTATATCACACGGTATTTGTGCAGCAGTGTTTTAAACGCACATTTTTGGAAAAGGGACACTTTCATGAATTTTAAAAAATCCAAACAGTAAAGTTACCCCAATTTTTTTGTATAATGTGAAAGATGATGTTACGCTGAGTAAATAGATATCAAACATGTCACGCTTTATAATTGCACACACTCGTGGAATGACGACAAACTACGGTACCTAAGAATTTCCATATGCAACGCTTTAAATTTTTTTTACGGTTACCAGGTTAGAGTTACAGAGGAGGTCTAGTGCTAGAATTATTGCTCTCGCTCTGACGATCGCGGCGATATGTCACATGTGTGATTTGAACACCGTTTACATATGCGGGCGCGACTTCCATATGCGTTTTCTTCGCTGTGCGAGCTCGCGGGGACGGGGGCGCTTTAAAAAAAATTTTTTTTTTCTTATTTATTTTTAAATTCATAAATTGTGTTTTAAAAAAAAAAATGTTTTGATGACTTTTATTGCTGTCACAAGGAATGTAAACATCCCTTGTGACAGTAATAGGTGGTGACAGGTACTCTTTATGGAGAGATCGGGGGTCTAAAAGACCCCCCATCCCTCCTTTATACACTTCAAAGCATTCAGATCGCCGAAAACGGCGATTCTGAATACTGTGTACTTTTTAAAAACCGGCGCCATTGGCAGCCGAGTAAACGGGCAGTGATGTCATGACGTCGCTTCCGCGTTTACAATTTGAAGGCTGGAACGAAGCCGTCCACAGCTTCGTTCCAGCCCGCCCAGAGCCGCCGGAGGCATTGGATTGGTCACCGAGCCTCCGGATCGACTGAGAGGCCCAGTAAGAGCGGCGGGAGGTGGCGGGAGGGGGGGACGTCCCCTTCCGCTGCTCGGGTATAACAGCTGAGCGGCTTTTAGCCGCATCGGTTGTTATACACGGATAGCCAATCGCCGGCTCTAAACAGCGGTACCGGGATGATGCCTGCAGCTGCGGGCATCATCCCGGTATAACCCCCGAAAGCCGAGTACGCATATCTGCGTACGGTCGGCGGGAAGGGGTTAAAGCAGAGTTCCACACAAAAATGGAACTTCTGCTTTTCGGAACCCTTCCCCCCTCCGGTGTCACATTTGGCACCTTTCAGGGGGGAGGGGGGTGCAGATACCTGTCTAAGACAGGTATTTGCACCCACTTCCGGCATAGACTCCCATGGGAGTCTACGCCTCTTCCCGTCCCCACCGCGCTGTCTCCTGGGAAACACACAGCTCCCAGGAGAGAGCGGGGACCACTTACGATGCGCAGCGCGACTCGCGCATGCGCAGTAGGGAACCAGGAAATTAAGCCGCAACGCTTCACTTCCTGATTCCCTCAAATAGGATGGCGGCGGCAGCTGCCGAGAACCGAGCGGGTTCTCGACGTCGCCTGCCGACATCGCTGGACCCTGGGACAGGTAAGTGGCCATGTATTAAAAGTCAGCAGCTGCAGTATTTGTAGCTGCTGGCTTTTAATATTTTTTTTTTTTTTTGGCGGTGTGGGTGGACCCCCGCTTTAATCAAGACTACCTTTTATAGGGTTACGGTATGAAGGTGCCACCAACATCTATAGACCAATTTTTCCGCACCTGTTACTTATATCCAAAGTCTGTGAAACAGACACTAGCATTTATCCAAAAAATCTCTAATCTTGTTCCCAGTGCACTACATTGTGGCCTCATCATACCAACTGGCTCCCCAAGCCGTTGCTTACAAAAATAAAGAAAGCTTGCAGGGAAAATTTAATTTTTTTGGCTTTATAAATGCAATTATTGCTGCAGCAGCTTCTATACACAGTAAAAATGTGACACTTTATAGGTAGACTAAAGGGACCCCCCAGGCACTATACTGATATGAATTGTTTATTTTTATACTTTCACTTTAAGCATCAATAAATCACTGCTCATTTAAAAATTATTTTTTTTCCAAACTTTTTTTTCATTGATACATTTCCCCCAGGGCAGTACCCCGACCCCCACAGCCATTGTATGCCCAATTACTTGCATATAAGCCTTCAAAATGGTACTTTTGATTTTTACAGTTTGAGTCCCATAGACTTTAATGGGGTTCGTTAACCAGACCTGAACTTCCGCAATGTTCGAAATTTCTGGTGCGAACCGAATAGGAGGTTGTTCGGCCCATCCCTAGTGTCTATGGATGCAGATAGTCCGCTCGGAGCGAGCATGCGCGGGGGCCCCTGAGCAAGCGGCTTGCTATAGGGGCACTTGGCCAAGGAAGAAGCCAGGAACACCTGTGTGGGACTTGAAAAGAGCAGGATCGGGCTGCTTTGTGTAAAAGAAGGTGAGTATAACATGTTTGTTATTTTTTTCCTTTAATATACAATATCACAATTATGGTTCCTTGGTTTTACAGACCAGGACACAGGATCTTTAGTCTTTAGCCATGGGTTATATGCAGCTAACTTCAGATGAAACTGGCAAAAAATAGAAAGCTGCAGGGAGATCCCCTATATAATCCCATGTCTTTGTGTTGCATCATAAATGAATGCTAACGTGATTAACATTAACTCTTCCCTTCATTGTTCGGCCTGCTTGTATCTGTTTCAGATCTACTTACTATGCAGTTTTCACCAGAAGAACCCTAGACTGAAAGACCCAAAGATTGTGGGATATGAAGTTTCTTCACAGGAAGTGTCAGTTTTTAGACTACAGATAGAGGTCATGTGCATTGCCATGCTGCATGCCTCATGATTAAAAACAAAAAGAAATTGCTGTCAAAGGAATGTGAGGATTTACTCACTGTGCGTACTGTGTACAGACCAAGGAAGAACAGATGACACTGTATGCAGGTGAAAAACAGGTGCAGATAGGAAGGTTTATAATGCCTTTAAAAAAGTCATCAGTAGAACTGTAGTCCTTGCAATTGTAAAGTAATAATATGAGCTTAGATCTTTGAAAGAAAAATAATAATTCCTAGATCATCAGACAAATCCCTCAAGGTCAGTTTCAGATCAACAGCCTACTGCAGATTCTGGCTTTTCATTAAAGCCCAATTGAGTCTTACGCCTTTTTTTTCTCTTTAGGTAGACATTCTCAGTACTCAGTGCCTGGATGTGAAGTAATGAGCCCTTTGTATCAGGTTGGTGACAGGGATCTTGTTAAGACCTTTGTTCAGGGTGTTGTATGCATATCTTCCACCATTCGCTCTCCTGTGTCTCCTTGGGATCTTAATCTGGTTATTTTGACTAATTTAGAAGCCTCCTTTTGAACCTATTAGGGATGTTCCTTTGTCTGATCTCAACCGCAAGGTGGCCTTACTTGCTGCTATCACCTCCAGGTGGAGGGACTCCAAGTTAACGGCCCTATCCTGTAAGAAACACGAGAACAAGCAGGGTGCTGGGTTAAGATTTTCTAAGGGTCACTGAAATTGTCACTGAAAACAATGTTTTAGGTTCGGCAGCACTCAACAAAACTGGACCGCCCTCAGGAAAAAGGGAAAGGACCCAGAGTTGGGAATCCCCACACCTTCAATCCAATGAGAGTGCCAAACGTCCAAGAGGCCAACATAATTTAATGATCAAATTGATTCATAGCAGAAAGACAACGTATTTCAGGAACCTTCATCAGGGCTACAAAACAAGTATAAATACAAAGATAGTAAATCTAAGTACAAGTGCCTGTAAAAAGCGCTTCTTTCTTGGTGTTGCACAGGGACATAGTTTTCTTTGGGCCAGAAGTCACCTTCCTCCCTAAGGTAGTCTCTTCCTTCAACCTCAACCAGGATATTGTCCTTCCATCATTATGTCTTGCTCCAAAACTCTACTGTTTTGATGTGGTACTGTGAGCTTCTACAATACCTCTCAGATACGTCCTCTTTTAGGCCAGGTTTACACTGCTCCGACATGGAAGTCATGCGACTTCCTCTCCAACCTTGCCCTACGTCTTCATATCTGACTTCCATGCGACTTTAATGAACGGGATCCAACTTTGATCCAACAATACCAGGCCCTTTGAGTCTGGAATGAATCTTGAGGAGGGGAACCCCACACCTAAAAAAATGGAATGGGGTCCCCTCTCAAAATTCATACCAGACCCTTATCCAAGCATGCAGCCCAGCAGGACAGGAAAGGGGGGGACGAGCGAGTACCCCCCTCCTGTACCATACCAGACCACATGCCTTCAACATGGGGGGGTGGGTGCACATGTGGATGGGGCCTCTTACCCCCACAACCCTGGCCGGTGGTTGTGGGGGTCTGCCGGGTGGTGACGTCACAAGGGGTAGGGTCACCGGATGACCTTACCGTATGGCCATGCCCCATGGCTATATAAGTAATGGCACACGCCGGAGCTAACACAACATCGAGAGATAGCTTCAGAGAGAAGAACTGGAGGAAGAACCAGAGGAAGAAGACAGCGGAGAGAGAAGAACCAGAGGAAGAACCAGAGGAAGAAGACAGCGGAGAGAGAAGAACTGGAGGACGAACCAGAGGAAGAAGACATCAGCGCAGGGTGAAGACATCGCCGGAGAAAGAAGAATCGGAGGGAGAAGAAATCAGAGGGAGAAGACACTTTTGAGCTACTTCAATAAAGTACTTTGTCAAAAACCCGTGTACTAGCTTTATGTATTTCTGACACTTTTTGGGGTGAATGGGTAGGGGTACAATGTACCCCATACCCACTCACATAGGGTGGGGGGCCAGGATCTGGGGGCCCCCTTATTTAAGGGGGCTTTCAGATTCCGATAAGCCCCCCCACCCGCAGACCCCCACAACCACAGCCCAGGATTGTCGGGAAAAGGCCCTTGTCCCCATCAACATGGGGACAAGGTGCTTTGGGGTGCGGGGGCGCAGAGCCTCCCTGTCTCAAAGCACCCACCCACCCATGTTGAGAGCATGTGGCCTGGTGTGGTCCAGGAGGGGGGGCACTCGCACGCCCCCCCTTTTCTGACCTGCCGGACTGCATGCTCAGATAAGGGTCTGGTATGGATTTTGGGGGGACCCCACGCCATTTTTTTTATTTTGGCATGGGTTCCCCTTATAATGCATACCAGACCAAAGGGACGGTTTTTGTTTTTTTTTTACATTTTTGAGTGGGGTTCCCCTTCGAGATCCTCAGAGCACAAGTCGCATGTCAAGTCAGGTCAGTTAAGATGACGATCCGACTTTGATCCCACTTCAATGAAATTGAATAGGCTGAAGTCAGGCCAAAGTAGTGCAGGAACCTTTTCCAAAGTCGGACCGACTTGTGTAGGACCAGTTAAGACAGCTCTCATAGGGAACCATTGACTTATACACGTTATGCGTCATGTGCTCCCAAAGCTGAGCATATGTCGCACCAGTGTGAACAGGGCCTTAGGCAAACGGATTCCTTCTTTGCACTTTCCAAGGGTTCTTGCTGGGGGCCTCCCTGCTTCTTGCTCCACCATTGCTAGGTGAATCAGACAACCTAACATTTAGACCCCTTTCACACTGAGACAGTTTTCAGGCATTTTAGCGCTAAAAATAGCAACTGTAAAGAGCCTGAAAACTACCTCTCATACCTTCCAAGTGCTTTCACACTGGGGCGGTGCGCTTGCGGGACGGAAAAAAAAGGCCTGCAAGCAAAATCTTTGGGGCGCCCCTGCCCATTGGAATGAATGATGCAGTTTTAACTCTTTCTTTGGGTGCTAACGGGGTTAAAAGCGCCCCACTAGTGGCCGAAAAGCACTGCTAAAATGACGGTAAAGCTTGCATAAGCTCATGGCCTAAAGGTTAGGGTTCCACCCGCCCCTTTCAAGGCACACTCTACTAGTTCTGTTGGTGCTTTATGGGCTTTTCAGTATCAGGCATCTTTTTCTCAGATTTGCAAAGCTGTCATCTGGGCTTCTGTTCATACGTTTAAAGTGGTTCTAAAGCATAAACTTCTTTTTACCTTAATGCATTCCTTGTATTAAAGTTAAAAAAAAATGGGCAAAAAAATCGCCCCCTCACTCCCTTCACTAGATCTAGCTCTCTGCCTGTCTGCAGCAGCTCTCTCCTCTCACTTCCTGGTCTCAGTGGCTTTGCTGAGGCAGCGGGAGCTATTGGTTCCTGCTGCTGTCAGTCAAATCCTGTGACGGGGACAAGGCTGAGTAGCGATGTCTATGTTTATGGACGCAGGTAGCGCAGCTTGGGATCAAGCCTGCAGGTATGCCATGATAGGAAGTGGCTTCTTATAGTGGTACACCAAGAAGAGGAGGAACGGGGAGCACAGGTGGGGGGACCCGAGAAGAGAAGGCTCAGGGCAGCTCTGCGCAATTCCATTGCACGGAGCAGGTAAGTATAAACCTGTTTAAAAAAAATGCATTTACAATCACTTTAAATTCTACCAGGTAGATGTTCAGGCTTCCTCTGATGCCAGTTACAAGTTTAAGGTGCTACACGCTGCTCTCTGATTTTTTTCAAGCCTTTTTTGATCTGTTTATTATGTGGACCTGTTGCCATTCTTTGCTGTGTTGCCCACCCCTCAGTTTGACTTCTTTTGGACATCCCAATTGTAATGGCTAAAGATCCTGTATCCCATACTGTACAGCTTACAGAATAGGATTTTTGACCTAGCAGTAAAATGCATTTCTTGGAGTACGAAACCAAATAAATATCCCTCTCCTCTGTTTTTATGATCTTTTGCTTGCTACAAAACTGAGGCTAGCTGGAAGTGGGAGGGGTTATATATGCAGACTTTTTTTCATGTGTCCAATCACTTAAAGGTAGCTGAATGTAACCCATTGGTAATGACAAAAGATTCTTTGTCCCATACCATACTCCATGAAACAGATTTTAGTGAAAGCAGCGAGTAAAAAATCCTATCTTCTATGACCTCAGTTAGGATTTAAAGTGTAAAATGTGTGGCAAGATTCACAATTTTACAGCCTTGGATTAGACCCCAGATCTCTCCTCTGGCCTCCAAAGCATCTGATTGAACCAAGTGATCAGATGCTTGTTCAAGCTGGTAATGGCCAGTAAAAAAAAGACAGAACCCGCAAGTGGCAAAATCCTTGTCGCTTCCAGTTTCAGGTCTCACAGTGAGGGAGGAAAAACGTTAGTTCCTCAGTCTTTTTAGTAAACAAGATGGTTGGAGCGGTCCCGGGCTCCCCGATCGGACAGGAGAGCCCAGGAAAGGCAGCGACTGGAGGAGGGAGGGGCTCCCTTCCACAGTCTGTAGAAGTGATCAAGTGGCTCTATAGCCACTTCTACTTTACAGTAGGGGTGTGCATTTTCACTGGTTTCACAATGCGATTACGATTATCATGTCAATGATTTGATTCCACAACGCATCACGAGTAATGCCCATGGTTTTATCCAAAAATTCAAGCAGTCAGAAGAACTTAATTTTTTTATTTTCATTTGCTCCTAGCGCAATATCCCATTTGGGGGAGGGTAATTCTTATAACATCCCAAAAAAGAATAATAAAAAAAAACAATTAGCACAATCCACATGTGGAAACCAATAAAACATTCAATGAAAAAAGAAAAAATGTGAAAAAATATATATATAATTTACCAAAACAAGTAGCCGCTGTCACTAAAAGTGCTTTCACTACATTCAAACCTATAATTACAAACAAAATACAGAGCTGCGCTACTAGGTGTACTACAAAAATATATCAAAAAATATATATGTGTAATTAAGCACTAAATCTAGTACAGTCCACAAAAATATGGGAAATGTGACTTAATGTAACAAATCCACAGATCCACTAAAAAGTGCAGACAAATCCAAAAGTGCTCGTACTCGCCTCCACCTGTATCTTAGGCTGCTTACCTCACATTTTGACCTGTTTCACCAGCGGGTCAAAATCAGCAGTTCCCCTCTGGGGATGACAGATTAATCTGGCGTGGTGCTGTCGCTTTGAATCCTCTGTCTCTCACACTCCCTCTAATCGGCTCAATGAGTCTCAATACCTCTCATCAAATGGCGGTTATATGAGGAAAGAGATGGCAAAATCCAGTGCTCTCTGTATCAAAAATATGTATTTCCCACATAGAATAAGTAAAACACTCACAAGTGTGGCACTTCAAGCAGTGCTAGCTGATCAAGCATAAAATCATCGGTTTCTTGAGATGGCTGCGATGTGACGTTAGCAAGTAGGCTCCACCCCCTATACGCGTTACATAAAGGCATAGACTTTTTCAGTAGGGATCCCATAAGAATGCTACAAGTTATTTACTTTCAGTTCATTACAGAGAACAAAGGGGCATTCTTTACATCTAGAGGAAAAACATATGGCTTCTTTGCCGCAATAGCTGTGAAAATGTGGAATAGACTGACTCTATCACAAACTAATTTTGGGCTGCTCAATAGATTGTTTTAACAAAGACCTGAAATGCATTCCTGTCCTATAGGGATGAGCCGAACACCCGCCGAACGGACCGAAAATTTGCACGAATGTTAGAACCCCATTGACGTCTATGGGACTCGAACGATCAAAATCAAAAGTGCTCATTTTAAAGGCAAATTTGCATGGTGTTGTCCTAAAAAGGGTTTGGGGACTCGGGTCCTGCCCCAGGGGACATGTATCAATGCAAAAAAAACTTTTAAAAACGGCCGTTTTTTCGGGAGCAGTGATTTTAATGATGCTTAAAGTAAAAAAAAAAAAAAAAGTTAAATATTCCTTTAAATATCGTACCTGGGGGGGTGTCTATAGTATGCCTGTAAAGTGGCGCGTGTTTCCCGTGCTTAGAACAGTCCCTGCACAAAATGTCATTTTTAAAGGAAAAAAAGTCATTTAAAACTGCTTGCGGCTTTAATGTAATGTCGGGTCCTGGCAATATGGATGAAAATCAGTGAGACAAACAGCATGGGTACCCCCCAGTCCATTACCAGGCCCTTTGGGTCTTGTATGGTTATTAAGGGGAACCCCGCACCCAAATTGAAAAAGGAAAGGTGTGGGGCCCCCAGGCCCTATATACTCTGAACAGCAGTATACAGGCGGTGCAAACAAGACAGGGACTGTAGGTTTGTTGTTAAGTAGAATCTGTTTGTAATTTTGAACTGGTACATTTTTAACATGTTTAGCTCCAGCCAAAAAATCTATTTTAAGCTTTTTGGAAAACATAGGGAAGGGTTATCACCCCTGTGACATTTGCTTTGGTGTCTGTCTGCTCCTCTTCAGAAGATTTCACCTCACTTTTTGTCCCAATGACAAATGTTTTTTGAAAATTTGGGGTTTTTTGTGAAACAAGGATTGGTGATATAGCATCAGTGGAGAGGAGACAAGGAGAAAAGTTTGTCCCATATTAACTCTTACAGGAGAGAATTTCCCTTCCTAGGGGTAGATTTCATCTCACTTCCTGTTGTCTCCTTGCAAGTAGGAGTCGTTTGTAAGTTGGATGTTTGAAAGTAGGGGCCTGCCCTATATATAGAAATGTGGGCCTTAGGTGTTGTTGTGGCCACAACACTGTAAGCCCTCTACAGGGCCCTGCTGTGAAATATTAGATCAAGAATTGTAATTACATGCCCCTGTTGAACAGCGGCAGAAAAATTGGGCCTTTGGTGGTGGTGCTGGTGCCACAACACTGTAAGTCCTCACAGATACTCTTGGTGGGTGCAGAAACGGGCCCTGCTGTGAAATATTAGAATAAGAATTCTAATTACATGTCCCTGTTGAACAGGGGCTGAAAAATTGGGCATTAGGCACTGGTGCTGGTGCCACAACACTGGAACCCCTCACAGATACTCTAGTTGGAGCGCAGGAACTAGCCCTGCTGCAAAGAATTGCATCAAAAATTGTAATTACATGCCCCTGTTACACAGGGGCTGAAAAATTGGGCCTTAGACACTGGTGCCACAACACTGCAACCCCTCACAGATACTCTAGTTGGAGCGCAGGAGCTAGCCCTGCTGCAAAGAATTGCATCAAAAATTGTAATTACATGCCCCTGTTAAACAGGGGCTGAAAAATTGGGCCTTAGACACTGGTGCTGGTGCCACAACACTGCAACCCCTCACAGATACTCTAGTTGGAGCGCAGGAACTAGCCCTGCTGCAATGAATTGCATCAAAAATTGTAATTACATGCCCCTGTTAAACAGGGGCTAAAAAATTGGGCCTTAGGCACTGGTGGCGGGACTGGCGGCGCCCAGAACCAAAAATGTTCTTACAAGCTATCATCATGATCATTGAGGGTGAAGAGGATAATTACTCAGTAGAACAGGATAGTCACTCAGCATCAGCATAGGCAGTCTTTGAAGGGATCTGACATTTCAAAAAAATGTATTCGGTTACATCAGTATCAGGTGCTTGGTAGCTGGTGGTGATCCAAGACTGATTCATTTTTATGAAGGTCAGTCGATGGACCGAGTCGGTGGACAGACGCACCCTGTGATCGGTTACAAAGCCTCCAGCAGCACGGATTGTGCGTTCCGAAAGAACGCTGGATGCAGGACAGGCCAGTAGCTCAATTGCATACTGTGCAAGCTCTGTCCAGTGATCCATCCTCAAGACCCAATAACCCAGAGGATTTTCGGTGGGAAAGGTGTCGAAGTCAGATCTTGCCCCTAGGTATTCCTTCACCATGTAAAACAGACGCTGGCGATGGTTGCTGGAACTGATCATACCTTGGGGCTGCAGACTAAAAAATTGTCTGAACACATCGGTCAGACGGCCACCTTCTCCACCACTCCTTCTTTGACTGACTGAAGCCTCAGCAACACGTTGTCCAGAAACAGGAGTTTGTAACCTCCCAGTCTCTGGGAACGCGTTGCACAGACCTTTCTGCAAGGCCTCCCGAAGATGTTTCATCCTCTGCTCCCTCTGCGACGACATAAGGTCCGCAACCTTACCCTTGAAATGTGGATCAAGGAGGGTTGCCAGTATTGTTCCTTCTCCTTGATACCACACATACGAGGATCCTTCCGCAGGCTTTGCAGGATCAGGGAGGCCATGCAGTGTAGGTTTGCTGAGGCATTCAGTCCGGAGTCCTCTGGGTCACTAAGGACGACATGATCCGCAGCCACCTCCTGCCAGCCACGTACAAGTCCATGTGTTTCTTGGGACTGTAAATGATCCCTTAAAGACTGCTGCTGATGCTGAGTGCCAGGCTCCACCTCCATACTGACACAATCCTCCTCCTCCTCTTCCTGTGTGATCGGCGGGCACGCAGGAACACTGTCTGGATAAAGGGGGGCCTTGAGAGCTCAGGAAGTCCTCCTCTTCCTGCCTCTGTTCTGCCTCAAGTGCCCTGTCCATTATTCCATGCAGCGTGTGCTCCAACAGGTGGACAAGGGGGACAGTGTCACTGATGCATGCACTGTCACTGCTCACCATCCTCGTGGCCTCCTCAAATGGTGACAGGACAGTGCATGCATCCCTGATCATGGCCCACTGGCGTTGGGAAAAAAAAACAAGCTCCCCTGACCCTGTTCTGGTGCCATAGTCGCACAGGTACTCATTGATGGCCCTCTGCTGCGTGTGCAGCCGCTGCAGCATGGCTAATGTTGAGTTCCACCTGGTGGGCATGTCACAGATTAGGCGGTTCTTGGGCAGGTTAAATTCCTTTTGGAGGTCTGCCAGCCGAGCACTTGCATTATATGACCGGCGGAAATGCACATAGACTTTCCTGGCCTGCCTCAAGACATCCTGTAAGCCCAGGTGCCTGCCCAAGAACCGCTGCACCACCAAGTTAGGGACGTGAGCCAAACAGGGCACATGGGTCATTTGTCCCTGTCGGAGGGCGGAGAGGAGGTTGGAGCCATTGTCGCAAACCACCATTCCTGCCTTAAATTGGCGTGACGTCAACCACCTCTGAACCTGCCCCTGCAGAGCTGACAGAACCTCTGCCCCAGTGTGGCTCCTGTCCCCCAAGCACACCAGCTCAAGCACCGCATGGCATCTTGCGTAGTACCTTGAACGCCTATGGAGCACCGCTGGTTCCAAGGACAAAGCACAGGAAGAGGCCATGGAGGAGAAAGAAGAAGAGGAGGGGGTGGAGGAGAGAGGTGTGTCAGAATCATTAGTAGTGGCATTTTCGAGGCGTGGTGGCGGAACAACCTCCATTACTACTGCACCTTGTCCTGCATCCTTCCCAGCTGCCAGCAGAGTCACCCAATGCACCGTGAAACTGAGATAACGTCCCTGTCCATGCCTGCTGGACCATGAGTCAGCGGTAATATGCACCTTACCACTGACCACCCTGTCCAGCGAGGCTTGGACATTGCCTTCCACATGCCGGTAGAGAGCCGGAATCGCCTTCCGTGAGAAAAAGTGGCGTTTGGGTACCTGCCACTGAGGAACTGCACATTCCACAAACTCACGGAAGGGGGCAGATTCTACCAACTGAAAAGGTAGCAGTTGAAGTGCTAGCAATTTTGCCAAGCTAGCATTCAACCGCTGGGGATGTGGATGCCTGGGAGCGAACTTCTTTCGGCTATGCAGCAGCTGGGGCAGGAAAATTTGCCTGGTACTATCTGACGTTGGTGTACCGAAAGCAGATTGCCCACAAGTACTTGGCTGTGACACACCTAATTCTACACCTTGATTCCTCTCAGTGCAGGTCTCAGAGAGAACTGAAGGTATAGTGGGGTTGGAGATCTCAGCTGATGAGGAGCAAAGAGAGGTCCTCTTTGTTCTTTGGTGTGGGTCTTTTAGGTACGCTTGCCAACGAACTGCATGGCAGGTCAACATATGTCTGGTCAAGCATGTGGTGCCCAAGCGGGAGATGTTTTGGCCACGCGAGATACGCTTGAGACATATGTTGCAAATAGAAGCGGTGCGATCTGATGCACTCCACTCAAAAAAGGCCCACACCAAAGAACTTTGGGAAGAACACGCAGAGACAGCAGCGCCCTGCACATGCGGAGCTTTGTGGTGTGATGCAGTCAGTGTGCTGCCCTTAGGCTGGCCCCTGGAGGGCATCCTGCCTTGTTGGTGATGTGCCTCCTCCTCCCCTCTCCTATCAGGCACCCACATTGAGTCAGTGACCTCATCATCCCCTCCCTCCTCATCACTGGAGCAAACCTGGCAGTATGCTGCAGCAGGGGGAGCATGACTGCCAGATTGCTGTCCTCCTTGGGCAATACTTCTGTCCGTGCTCACGTTACTGCCTTCATCTAGCTCATTATCATCATCAGAGCCTTCTAAACGCTGGGCATCCTCCTGGAGCATGTACCCAACACTGTGGTCAAACAGTTCGAGGGACTCCTCAGGAGGACATGGTGGGGCTAGGGAAGGAGTCACTGATGCCATTGAGCCGAGGGAAGAGGCCGTGTTGGCAGCTGCTTTGCCAGACAAAGTACCCTGAGCATGGGTGAGAGAGGATGAGGAGGATGAGGATGCTTGGTCATCCACTCGACCAAGTCTTCCACGTGTTGCGGCTCAACACGGCCAGCTGCCGAAAAAAAGGCCAAGCGTGTCCCACGGCCACGTGCTGATAAGGAAGCACCGTGTCCATGACCAGCACTGTTGCCTTTAGCTGAACACTGTGAGGAGGACGCACTACACTAACTGTAAATAGTCTAGCTGCCTGACTGTGGTACTAATAGGATCAGAAGAACACCAGCAATTTTCTTCAGGTAGCTGTAAATACTGTAACAACACAAGACTGCCTGTCAGTAGGAAGATAATAACAGGAACGGATCTAGCTAAACTGAATACAGTATATATATATATATATATATATATATATATATATATATACACACACAATACCTGGGATGCATATATATATATACACAATACACTGTAAGTGCAGCTAACTGACTGACTGTCCTGCTTAATCTATCTAGCTTAAATCAAATGACACTGTCTCTCTGTCTCTCAGCGCCAAAACACACTACACAGGGCCGCCATGTAGGTTTGCCTTATATAGTGTGGGGCATGTACTAAACCCCCTGAGCCAATATTGACCAAAGCCACCCTGGCTTTGGCCAATTACAGCTCTCTCTACAGACGGCGCTGTGATTGGCCAAGCATGCGGGTCATAGTGCATGCTTGGCCAATCATCAGCCAGCAATGCACTGCGATGCCGCAGTGAATTATGGGCCGTGACGCGCCGCACGAATTTGGCGCGAACGGCCAATATCGTTCGCAATTCGGCGAACGGGCGAACAGCTGATGTTCGAGTCGAACATGGGTTCGACTCGAACATGAAGCTCATCCCTACTGTCCTAAATGCACAAACTATAAGTGACAGAGGGATGGTGGTGGGAGGGATGGGATCGGGCAGAGGGATGGTTGGGGAGGGAGGATGGGATCAGGCAGAGGGATGGTGGTGGGAGGGATGGGATCAGTGACAGACTGATGGTGATTGGGGGGGTGGGATCAGTGACAGACTGATGGTGGTGGGGGGTGGGATCAGTGACAGGATGGTGGTGGGGGGATGGGATCAGGGAGAGGGATGGTGGTGGGGGGATGGGATCAGGCAGAGGGATGGTGGTGGGAGGGATGGGATCAGGCAGAACGGTGGGGGGGGGGTGGGATCAGTGACAGAAGGATGGTGGTGGGGGTGGCATCAGACAGAGAGATGGTGGTGGGAGGGATGGAATCAGGCAGAGGAATGGTTGGGGGGGTGGGATCAGGCAGAGAGATGGTGGTGGGGGATGGGATCAGGCAGAGGGATGGTGGTGGGAGGGATGGGATCAGTGACAGAGGGATGGTGATGAGGGGGCAGTGACAGAAGGATGGTGGTGGGGGATGGGATCAGGCAGAGGGATGGTAGTGGGAGGGATAGGATCAGGCAGAGGGATGGTGGTGGGAGGGATAGGATCAGGCAGAGGAATGGAAGTGGGGAAGATGGGATCAGGCAGAGGGATAATGGTGGGGGGATGGGATCAGGCAGACGGATGGTGGTGGAAGGGATGGAATCAGTGACAGAGGGATGTTGGTGGGGGAATGGGATCAGTGACAGAAGGATGGTGGTGGGGGAATGGGGGGTGGGATCAGGCAGAGGGATGGTGATGGGGGGTGGGATCAGGCAGAGTAATGGTGGTGGGAGGGGTGGGATTAGGCAGAGGGATGGTGGTGGGAGAGATGTGATCAGGCAGAGGGATGGTGGTGGGAGGGATGGGATCAGGCAGATTGATGGGGGCGACAGGTATGGGATCTGTGACAGTAGCACTCACCTGCTCTCAGTGTCAGTCAATTCCCCCTCCTCCATGCTCAGTGTGTCACTGCCTCTCTTCTCCCTTCCGGTGCCTCCAGTGATGCCTCTCCTGAGGTGGGGTCTCCTCGAGCTCCTCCACCTTCACTCTACTGGCTTTCAGCTCATCAGCTGACTTTCTGCTCCAGTGTCCATCTCACTGCATACTGCTGTGGGCGGGGATGGGGAGGGGGCTTTTTTCATCAGGCAGGCTCTGCCTCTGTGTTTCTGCAGGAGAGGCAGAGCACCGCGCGGAATGCCGAATGGCATAAATCGGCGAACAATTCAGCCGACTCAGCATCGATGCAGAATCGTGAACGTCTGAATCGCGATGCAACGATGCGATTATATTCAACACCTCTACTTTACAGGGAGTCACTAGCTAAACATTTTAATGCAGATGCAGGCATTATCCTGGTATAACCACTGAAAAACTAGGACATCATATGAAGTCCTACAGGCGAGAAGTGGTTTAATTAGTGATTGGTTTTTCTGCAGTGAATGTTTGTGCTTTATAAATATACCCATGAGTCTCAACTTTGGTCATCTATACTGTGAAAATAATGTCTATAATTTACACAACTTGTTTTTAAAAATACAGTAAGTAAGATTATATTGTAAATGAAAATGCTGGCTTGCCTAACTTCCTTTAGGAAAAAGTTAAAGTGGTTCTAAAGGCAGAAGTTTTTTTTTATCCTTATGCATCCCCCCTCAGCTCTCTAATACTTACCTGATCCCCATCTGGATCCAGCAACGTTGCACGAGCAACTCGGCTGTCTGGACCTCTACCTCCTGATTGGCTGAGACAAACAGCGGGTGCCATTGGCTCCCGATGCTGTCAATCAAACAGGGATAGCTTGAACAGGAATAGGGTTCTGGCAGATGCCAGAGCTAAACAATATATACCTTTTGAAAATACCAAATTATTATTTTTTCCGGATTATTCTCAAGAAGTTCAGCAATGCCGTAAGTCCTATACAGAGATTCATAAGAGACTATGAGAAAAGAGTAATACAGTTCAGACTTCTTTTTCCTAGCAGATTGCGCATTATAGATGGCGGACAGATATTTTTCTTTGACACCCCGGCTGCTGCTTCCATCTGCTAGATGGACGATACAGTGGGGACGGAAAGTATTCAGACCCCCTTAAATTTTTCATTCTTTGTTATATTGCAGCCATTTGCTAAAGTCATTTAAGTTCATTTTTTTCCTCATTAATGTACACACAGCACCCCATATTGACAGAAAAACACAGAATTGTTGTAATTTTTGCAGATTTATTAAAAAAGAAAAACTGAAATATCACATGGTCCTAAGTATTCAGACCCTTTGCTCAGTATTTAGTAGAAGCACCCTTTTTATCTAATACAGCCATGAGTCTTTTTGGGAAAGATGCAACAAGTTTTTCACACCTGGATCTGGGGATCATCTGCCATTCCTCCTTGAAGATCCTGTCCAGTTCTGTCAGGTTGGACGATAAACGTTGGTGGATAGCCAATTTTATGTCTCTCCAGAGATGCTCAATTGGGTTTAAGTCAGGGTTCTGGCTGGGCCATTCAAGAACAGTCACGGAGTTGTTGTGAAGCCACTCCTTCGTTATTTTAGCTGTGTGCTTAGGGTCATTGTCTTGTTGGAAGGTAAACCTTCGGCCCAGTCTGAGGTCCTGAGCACTCTGGAGAAGGTTTTCATCCAAGATATCCCTGTACTTGGCCGCATTCATCTTTCCCTCAAATGCAATCAGTCGTCCTGTCCCTGCAGCTGAAAAACACCCCCACAGCATAATGCTGCCACCACCATGCTTCACTGTTGGGACTGTTTTGGACAGATGATGAGCAGTGCCTGGTTTTCTCCACACATACCGCTTAGAATTAAAGCCAAAAAGTTCTTACTTGGTCTCATCAGACCAAAGAATCTTATTTCTTACCATCTTGCAGTCCTTCAGGTTTTTTTTAGCAAACTCCATGCGGGCTTTCATGTGTCTTGCACTGAGGAGAGGCTTCCGTCGGGCCACTCTGCTATAAAGCCCCAACTGGTGGAGGGCTGCAGTGATGGATGACATTTCTACAACTTTCTCCCATTTCCCGACTGCATCTCTGGAGCTCAGCCACAGTGATATTTGGGTTCTACTTTACCTCTCTCACCAAGGCTCTTCTCCGCCGATAGCTCAATTTGGCCGGACGGCCAGCTCTAGGAACGGTTCTGATCATCCCAAACGTCTTCCATTTAAGGATTATGGGGGCCACTGTGCTCTTAGGAACCTTAAGTGCAGCAGAAATTTTTTGTAACCTTGGCCAGATCTGTGCCTTGCCACAATTCTGTCTCTGAGCTCTTCAGGCAGTTTTTTGACCTCATGATTCTCATTTGCTCTGACATGCACTGTGAGCTGTAAGGTGTTATATAGACAGGTGTATGGCTTTCCTAATCAAGTCCAATCAGTATAATCAAACACAGCTGGACTCAAATGAAGGTGTAGAACCATCTCAAGGATAATCAGAAGAAATGGACATCACCTGAGTTAAATATATGAGTGTCACAGCAAAGGGTCTGAATACTTAGGACCATGTGATATTTCAGTTTTTCTTTTTTAATAAATCTGCAAAAATGTCAACAATTCTGTGTTTTTCTGTCAATATGGGGTGCTGTGTGTACATTAATGAGGAAAAAAACTTAAAACCTAAATGATTTTAGCAAATGGCTACAATATAACAAAGAGTAAAAACTGTAAGGGGGTCTGAATACTTTCCGTCCCCACTGTGAGTTATAATCCTTCATCAGGAGTTCCAACCAGCACTTCTTGGACCTCTCCTAGACACCGCCAGTATCAACAACAGCTTCCTCCTTCTGCCTCGGAGTACAGATCTGGGGTGGTGGGAGTGAACTGTTTTGTGGGGGCACTTCTTCTTGCCTTCCCCCTTTCCCCTTTTATAGGACAAGTAGATTATAGTTGCCTATTTTTGAGAGATTTTGGGATAAGGCCTTCTCCATGCCTCCTTGTGTTTTGTTTTTTGGGGATGGCGTTGGAGAAAGGTAAGAAGGGCGTATTAATGCCCGTGGGGTGTGTTTTTGTTAAATGTTTATATACATTGTTTCATCTTTATTTATTTTTTTTAATTTGTTCATTCAGATGTTTGTTGTTTCTAAGGTTCTTCACATTGCAATGCATTCTGCAATGTAATTCATTAGTTAAGCATTATATTTTTTTCCTTTTAGATGACATCATGTGACCAAGAGGTCTTTTCTATTGTGTCATGGAATGTTTGTGGCCTTAATTCAAAATTTAAGAGAGCATTGTTATTTAAGTATTTTAAAAGTCATCTTCCACATATAGTGGGTCTTTTAATAAGATGAATGCACTGCGCTGGTTCAGACCTTAATTGGTGCGCTGGATAGATCCTTAATTCAGCGTGTGAACCGGCACACACACAGGAGTACCTACACGCGAGAATGTTTCCAGCGCAATGGGATCGCGCTGGTTCTCGGCGAGGTACATCTCGCGCTCGCTGCAATAGGAAAAACACATCTTCCTATTAAAGCAGCGCGAGAAAAACTGGCATGGGTTCCCCTTTCGGGTGCATGCCAGGCCCTTTGGTCTGGTATGGATTCTAAGGGGAACCCCCTACAGTGAAAAAACGGTGTGGGGGTCCCCCAAAATCCATACCAGACACTTATCCGAGCATGCAGCCTGGCCCGGTCAGGAAAGGGGGTGGGGACGAGCGAGTGCCCCCCCTCCTGAACCATACCAGGTCGCATGCCTTCAACATGGGGGATGGGTACTTTGGGGAAGAGGGGCGCGCTGCGGGCCCCCCCACCCTAAAGCACCTTGTCCCCATGTTGATGAGGACAAGGGCCTCTTCCCGACAACCCTGGCCGTTGGTTGTCGGGGTCTGCGGATTATCAGAATCCGGGAGCCCCCTTTGATAAGGGGGCCCCCAGATCCCGGGCCCCCCCACCCAACGTGAATGAGTATGGGGTACATGGTACCTCTACCCATTCACCTGGGGGAGAAAAGTGTCAAGAAAAAAAACACTACACAGGTTTATAAAGTAATTTATTAGGCAGCTCCGGGGGTCTTCTTCCGACTTCGGGGGTCTTCTTCCTCGCTCTCCGGCCTCTTCTCCGCATCTTCTCCCGGTGTCCAGTTCTTCTCCGCACTGTCCGGCCTCTTCTCCCGGTGTCCAGTACCTTCTGCTAGCCTCCCCCACTATCTTCTTCTAGCTCTTTTGCTAGCGGGGGCCCGGTCTTCTACCGCTGTCCGGTTTCTCTCCAGTATCTTCTGCCGGACCCCCGCTATCTTCTTCCAGTTTTTTTGCTAACGGGGTCCGGTCTTCTGCCGCTGTCCGGTTCCTCTCCAGTATCTTCTGCCGGACCCCCTCTATCTTCTTCCAGCTCTTTTGCTAGGGAGCGGGGGCGCTTGCTTGTCCCCACCCCCCTTTCCTGACCGGCCGGGCTGCGTGCTCGGATAAGGGTCTGGTATGGAAAAAACGTCCGAAGGGCCTGGTATGCTCTTGGAGGGGAACCCATGCCAGTTTTTTATTTAAAATTTGGCGTGGAGTTCTCCCTCAAGATTCATATCACAGTGCCTGGCAATAGCGAGGATCCAAGTCGGATCTGCAGCTGACACAGTGCAGTGCAATTATCTGCCGTTATGTGCGGATAGCTGCGTTAAATCACTCCTGGACGCAGTCAATTCTATTTTTTCTATCCGCACCAAACCGCATGTAATCAAAACGCAGTGTGTGAATGGGGCCATAGGAAAGCATTGTGTGCATTTAGCTGCGGTAGAAAACGCAGCTAAAAGCACAATTCTATCCGTCCGTGTGAAAGGATAAGGCCCCTTTCACACTGGCACGTTTTTCAGGCGCTAAAAATAGCGCCTGAAAAACGCCCTAAAGAAATGTCTCCATTCACTCCAGTGTGAATCGGGCTTTCACACTGGAACGGTGCGCTAGCAGGACAGTAAGGCCTCTTTCACGCTGGGGCGGTGGGGGCGTCCGCGGTAATGCGGCGCTATTTGTAGCGCCGCTTTACTGTCGTTTTAGCGGCGTTATTCAGCTGCTAGTGGGGCGGTTTTAACCCCCCTGCTAGCGGCCAAAAGGGTTAAATACACCCGCAAAGCGCTGCTGGAGCGGCATTTTGCCGGCAGTATCACAGCGCTGCCCCATTCATTTCAATGGGGAGGAGCGGTGAGTTCACCGCTCCAAAGAAGCTGCTGGCAGGACTTTTTGTGACTCCCTGCCAGCGCACCACTCCAGTGTGAAAGCCCTCACTGGAGTGAATGAAGCTGCTTCTTTAGGGCATTTTTCAGATGCTATTTTTAGTGCTGTAGCGCCTCTAAACGCCCCAGTGTGAAAGGGGATTAAAAAAAAGGCCTGCTAGCAGCACCTTTGGAGCGGTGTATAAACCGCTCCTGCCCGTTGAAATCAATGGGACAGCGCGGCTAAACTGCCGGCAAAACGCCGCTGCGGTGGTGTTTTGCGGGCGGATTTATATCAACCCCTTTTCGGCCACTAGCGGGGGTTCAACTTTTCATACACTGGCCAATCAGTTAGATCTTCCATAAATTAGATTCAGTGCAAGAGCCTGTTTGCTTTTCTACAATTAGAAGTAATTCTTACAGTGCATCTTCCTATTACTGCTCTAGACTAATGCTCTCTTTCCACTATTTCAACCCCAAAGTTGCGTGATTTACAATGTGCTTTTTCGGCTTGTTTTCCACTATTGCAACTTGTCATGCCACTAGGGACTGAAAAGTTGCATCACAAGTTCTACCCCATAATTTACAATGAGTACTGTTCATATGTCTGCAACTTCAAGTCGCAGAAACTTCAACGTAGTCCCTGCACTACTATGGTACCACTTTGACGCGACTTGAGGTCCATAGACCTCAAAAATACACAGTCATTGCTTCAAGTTTTGGCAAAAAGTTGCGCGAAACTCGCGGCAAAAAACACGCAACTTTGGGCTTGCAATTGTGGAAACTGAAAAATAAAGTTAAAGGAATACTGCGCTGTGAACCTGCAACTTAGCAGCCAGCACAGCTTGTAGACAAAAAGCAAAAACTGTGAATAAATAAGTGCAGCGCTATGGTTGCAAAAAAGCAAATTTGCATAAATTATATAAATGTGACTTAAACATAAATATATCAAACAAACAGAGATTCATACATGGTGAAATGTGAATCAACCAAAGAATAAGTGAAATTTCTGAAAAAATACAGGTATGGTGAAAAATGTGCTAGTTTTACTTTACCATAAATCAGGTAAGAGATAGAAATTAGGGTGTTTAATATTAAACAGAAACACATCAAATAAACAAGGATTAACACATAATGAATGTGAGTCCAAACTCAGAAAAAATGAGAATAATTTCTGAAAAATGTGCTAGTATAATAATGTGCCAGTATAACAACTGCACAATAAACAAAGTCCAAAAAACGAAAATGGTGATTTATAAAGTTCAAAAAAATCCAATTAGATGTGCAGTCCCGTTAAAAAAGAAACAAGAAAAAAATGCTGGTATAATGAAAAATGTGCTAGTATGGTGACTATACCATAAATAAGGTGAGAGATAGAAATTGGGGTGTTAATATTGAACAGAAACACATCAAATAAACAAGGATTAACACATAATGAATGTGAGTTCAAACTCAGAAAAAATGAGAATGATTTCGGAAAAATGTGCTAGTATAATAATGTGCTAGTATAACTGCACAATAAACAAAGTTCAAAAAACAGAAATGGTGAATGGTAAAGTCCAAAGAAATCCAATTAGATGTGCAGTGCCGTTAGACATATGGGGGATTCCAATCACCGGTATGAACTGTGAAGGAAAAAACAGAAGTACCACCACCATAAACAGGGGGAGGCTTACCAGATCTTATTGACTTGGCGGGGCTTACACCACCCAAGTCTGCAGAGCTTATTAGGTTGAACACATCTGTTGGAAACAAATGGTCCTAGATCTGTATCAATCAATCGACCTTGGACTATCACTGAATAGTGACTTGAAGGCTCCAATCATCATGAGGAGGGTGGAAGGTAAATGCCAGGATGGATATATCATGCAATGAAAAGATGGGCTAACATAGCATGATACCGTATAAAAAAAGGCAATTTATTAAAAATAGAATAAAACACTCACATTTGTAAGAGTAGAAAAAAGCATGTATATAACAAAGAGCGATGCAAATGGGAGGTCTACCCGACGTGTTTCGACTCCACGGTCATCATCTGGGGTGTGGACCCCCTGCAACAGCATCACTTATAAAGCAAAAGTGACCCCAGAAACTGCATAACGCGGGAAATGGCTCCACATTACATCACTTCCGGTTCCTGTGTTGCGATCCCGGAAGGAAATGGATACCTAGATATTCCAGTTCAACATTATGTGCGTGTCTCCAAAGTATATGATGTACATAACATAAAATAAAAGGCGGATAAAGTACAGTGCACAGCCCTGCAATTACAAAATGTCCTTATGTCGAACCAACACTTCCTTGTAATGAAAATGAAGCTTGGTTTGGTGATATCTGTCATACAATGTGACCAAGTCTCATTATGAAAACAAGGCTTGGAATTGTGTAATGGCTATCAAATAGGCTAGAACAAGCCTCGTTATGAAAACGAGGCCTGGTTAGCTGGTGTCTCATTTAATATAGGAAACCAAGCCTCATCTTGAAAACGAGGTTTGGAGTTAAGAATATGTGTAATGGCCGTCGAATAGGCTAGACAAGGCTCGCTATAAAAACAAGGCTTGGTTAGCTGGTGTCCATTTAATATGGGGAAACCAAGCCTCATCATGAAAATTAGGCTTGGTATAGTGACCTCCGTGTGACTCGGTGAGATAAACATAATAGCATAGTAACCAAGCCTCGCCGTATACACAGAGGGGCCGATCACATGCCGTCCCGAGCCAATCAGCAGAGAGTAAATCACAATAACAGAAAAAATGTCCACCCGCCCCACAGAATGAAGAAAGTGCACATGATTAAGTTATTGATACTAAAGCCAGTTTAAAGGATCAAGGTGTTCTATTGGATGTAAGTCCAACAGCGGCTGCAGCAAGGTCTGAGGTCAGCGGTCAGAAATCAAATAAAATAAATACCGATAACTAAATATAAACCAAATATAGACAAAAAAGACCCTACTCCAAGATTTAAATGAAAAACTTAAAAATAACATTGTTAACAACAATAGAGAGTGGGTTAGAAATAGCCCATATACACAAATAAATAATAAAATAAATTTTTATGTTGAAAAATTAGTAAAAAAGGAGGGGAGGGGGGGGGCTTCCAGGTGATCTCAGAGCAAAAGTAGGCAATTAAGCTCTATTTAAAAAGAGTTAATGTCCCACTCTGTAATTCATAGATCCAGAAAGTTTCTAGTCTGGATACCCCTCTCCTCCTAGCTCCACCCCTCCATGGGGCAATGTATCTGTCAATAATAAAAAATTGGGTCCCTGTAGTGTCACGTGCATGGTGTTGTCGGTAGTGGCGAGGAACTGTGTGTTTAGTACTACCAAGTTTTATAGATTGATATGTTCAGTAACTCTAGCCGTAATGTTCGTATAGTTCTACCATCATATTGCTTCCCGCAAGGGCAAGTCAGTAAATATACCACTTGGGTTGTGGCACAAATACAGAAATGCTTGATGGTATAAGATCGACCAGTTACCTTAGAGCTAAATTCCTTGGTTGCTCTACGGACCACAGGAGTTGTGATGGCAGACCAGACACTTTTTGCAAGGGTAATAACCTGTCCAGTTGTGAAAAAATGTGGGCCTAACTGGGGATTGATGATAGATGGTGCAATCTTGCTTTTAAGCGAGGGTGCACCACGGTTAAATGACCTTGGGTCTCCCAGGTAGAATAGGACAAGTATTTTGTCATTCCTCAAAATTCCCCAGTGCCGTTCAAAAATGTCTTTAATCTGTTTATATTGGGTTGAGAACCAGTCAGGAATGACCATTTAAAGTTGTCATCACCTTCTCGCTGAGGTTTGTCTGCCAGCAATGAATCTCGATCAGTATTTAGAACTGTAGAAATATCTCTATCTACGTCGGCCTGATCATAACCTTTGTCAGGAATCTCTCCCTCAAGATGTTAGCTTGGGACTTGAAGGTGCAGTGTCAGTGCAGTTTCTGCGAAGCCGCAGAACCTGGCTTTTTAGGAACTGAGCTCAACCATGATTTGTGGTGGCAACTGCCTGTGGGTATAAACCCATTCGTATCAGTAGGTTTAAAGTGGGTATTCAATATGAAATGTTGTTCCGATCTTACAATCACAAGATCCAAAAAGTTGATTCTGAAAGAACTGGATTGGTAAGTTAAACAATACCTCGATCATTATCATTAAGAGTCAGAAGAAGTCTTCCAATGATTCTGAGGTGGCAGCCCATAAGAGGAGGACATCGTCAATGTACCTGGCCCACAAAACCAAATGTGGATGGGCCAGGGCATAGACGACATCCTCCTCCCACTTGGCCATAAAAAGGTTGGCCAGACTGGGAGGCGAATTTTGCTCCCATCGCCACACCCTTGAGCTGTAAATAGAAACGGCCAATCAACCAAAAATAATTGTGGTGGGTGGCAAAATCTAATAACTCCAAAATAAAATCAACCTGGGGTGGTGAGAGTTTCTAAATAAAAATAAAAAATAAAAATCTTTATTTCCCTCTAATGTCCACAATTAGAATAGGATTGTCAGTGCTTCTCAACCCTGTCCTCAAGTACCCCCCAACAGGCCATGTTTGCAGGTTTTCCTTCATCTAGCACAGGTGTCAATGGTTTTGTATTTTGGACAGCTATTTTAGATAAGATACTATTTCCTAAACATGTCCTGTCCGGGGGTACTTGGAGGGACTGAGGCTGAAAACCACTGCTCAAAAAAAAAAAAAAATTGAAGACTTACCACTGAAATGTTACTTTCCTGGTCACTATCCATGGCAGCATATGCACAATCCATGCAAGTGCTACCATGAGGCACCAGGAAAGTAACTTAAAACTAAAAAAAATTAAAGAAGGGATTTGTCTCTAAGACATGCCAATCAGCCTAGTTAAGCTTCAACTGGGAAATCCGTTGCATTAAAAGAACACACATAAAACATAAAAGATTTGAAACAATTTTATTGGTCCAAAAAAAACGGGACTTGAAAAAGAAGCAAGGAAAGCAAAATACACACATGTATGTTAATTTGAGACACTAACAGAATATGTTTGAGGTTTGACCCTTTTGCAGTGTAAATTAACAGGAGTTAAAAGGAGTGCACCCACAAATGGACATCTATTAAGGATTAAAACAACATTAGGCACAACATCTTGAGAAAGAATTTTAAGAATTAAGGCAGCACAGACAGTTAAATCAAAGTGAACAACGTAAAAACAACAAAAATCGCCAACTTAAAAAAGATTTCATAGTAAAACAACCACCACCCAAAAAAACAACAACAAACCAAAGTAACAAATAAATTGCATAAAACATATCTGTTTTGCAACAACATAATACAAATCGAAAATACATGTATTAGAAACTCAATAAGGACACCCAAATGTACTCTCTGCCGCCCCCCCCCACACACACACACACACACACACACACACACACACAATCTTGGCTCTTTTTATGGCAAAGTAAAGAATGCTATCTGCAAGCTTTATATAACATAGGTTTGTGTGCTAATGAGGCAATTGCAAACACATGGACAGTCAATGAAACACACAAAATGCAAGTTCACCCAATGTAGAGAGAACTTAAAAGTGAGTACACCTGTTAAGAATGTCCTTAAATTACTAACCCAAAAAATACACTCTCAGCATGCCCAGAAACATCCAAGTAATGTTCACACACAAAAAGCACCACCAAAAACAACCAAAGTCCCTGAGCATGCACAAAACAACCCAAATGCAGCTAGCACAAAATAAGCCACCCCCCTGTCCAAAATTAAGCACATCATCCAGCATGCACCAAAATTACAGATGGGACAAAACACCCCCCAGTTCAGGGGGGGTAACTAAAGAGGCCAACATGTGCAATAGTTATTCAACAAATACCATTGCAGTCTAAGGGAACTGACTTGGCAATTTTACTAGTCCCACTTGGCTGGCTTATCTTCTAGTTTATTGGCCTTAAAATGGGTATGGGGCCCAGGTCCCACCCTAAGGGACATATATTAATGTCACCAATTGGACAACCCCAAAAACGAAACAAGGAGAAATGCCTTTAAATATGCCAAATTGCTTAAGGGCCAGTTCACACCAATGCAGTCCAGTGCATATTTTATGCATCAAAAATGCATGGAAATTCGGTTATATGGTTTTCAATGGCATAGTTCACACCAGTGCTTGCAGTTCCAGTAGGTTCCAGTTCCAGAAAAAAAAGTAGAACATGCTGCATTTTTTCTGCACTGGACTGTACTGGAAAGCTGTAAAACACATCAAAAACGCACTGGAACGCACTTGTCCTATATTTGAGGTTAAGAAAAAAGAGGGGGGAAAAAAGCACTGGACTGTATCAAAAATGCACCAAAAACGCACTGAAACGCATCAAAACGTGCATGCAGAAAAGCACCTGGAACGCGTCCGAACTGCATTTCTATGGTGTGGACTAGCCCTAGGGCTCTAAGAGACAGATCACACTATAGAAACACAGTCCGGATGTGTTCCAGGTGCTTTTCTGCATGCACGTTTTTGATGCGTTCCAGTGCGTTTTTTGGTGCGTTTTTGATGCAGTCCAGTGCTTGTTTCCCCCCTCTTTTTTCTAAGCTTAAATAAGGACAAGTGTGTTACGGTGCGTTTTTGGTGCATTTAGGTGAATTCCAGTGCGTTTTTGATGCATTTTACAGCGTTCCAGTACAGTCCAGTGCATAAAAAAATGCAGCATGTTCTACATTTTTTTCTGGAACTGGAAACACACTCGAACTGCAAGCACTGATGTGAACTATGCCATTGAAAACCATATAACCTACTTTCCGTGCAATGTTGATGCAGAAAAAAAAATGCACTAGAAAAAAAACAAAAAAAAACAAAATTAAGAACCAAAAATGTGTGGGGTTCCCCCGAAATTCCATACCAGGCCCTTCAGGTCTAATATGGATATTAAGGGGAACCCGCGCCACAATAAAACAAAAAATGGCCGTGGGGGTACCCCTCAAAATCCAGTACCAGGTACTTCAGGTCTGGCATGGATTTTAAGGGGAACCCCGTGCCAACATTTTTAAAAAATGGCGTGGGGTCCCCCTAAAAATGCATACCAGACCCTTATCCGAGCACGCAACCTAGTAGGCCGCAGAAAAAGAGGGGGGACGAGAGAGCACCCCCCCCTCCTGAACCATACCAGGCCACATGCCCTCAACATTGGGAGGGTGCTTTGGGGTTCCCCGCAAAGCACCTTGTCCCAATGTTGATGAGGACAAGGGCCTCATCCCCACAACCCTTGCCCGGTGATTGTGGGGGTCTGCAGGCGGGGGGCTTATCAGAATCTGGAAGCCCCCTTTAACAGATCCCGGCCCTCCCCACTGTATGAAATGGGTACCCTACCATTTCACCAAAAAAGTGTCAAAAATGTTGAAAATGCTGCTTCTTTCCATCTTCTATCTTCCTTCGGTTTCTTCCTTCATCTTCTTCTTCTTCTGGTTCTTCTGGTTCTTCCTCCGGTGTTCTTGTCCGGCATCTTCCTCCGTGGCGTCTTCTTCCCTTCTTCATTCTCAGGCCGCTCCGCATCCATGGGAGGCTCCCGCTGTGTGACGCTTCTCGTCTTCTGACGGTTCTTAAATAACAGAAGGCGGGGCCACCCGGTGACCCTGCCCCCTCTGACGCATGAGGACTTCCCCGAGGCTTTCCCCGTGACGTCAGAGGGGGTGGACAGGAAAGTCCTCGTGCGTCAGAGGGGACGGGGTCACCGGGTGGCCCCCGCCCTCCGTTATTTAAGAACCGTCAGAAGAAGAGAAGCGTCACACAGCGGGAGCCTCCCATCATGGTGGATGCGGAGAGGCCGAGAGAGAAGAAGGGAAGAAGACGCCCCCTACAGCGAAAAAAAACGGTGTGGGGGTCCCCCAAAATCCATACCAGACACTTATCCGAGCATGCAGCCTGGCCCGGTCAGGAAAGGGGTGGGGACGAGCGAGTGCCCCCCCTCCTGAACCATACCAGGTTCGCATGCCTTCAACATGGGGGATGGGTACTTTGGGGAAGAGGGGCGCGCTGCGGGCCCCCCCACCCCTAAAGCACCTTGTCCCCATTGTTGATGAGGACAAGGGCCTCTTCCCGACAACCCTGGCCGTTGGTTGTCGGGGTCTGCGGATATCAGAATCCGGGAGCCCCTTTGATAAGGGGGCCCCCAGATCCCGGGCCCCCCCACCCAACGTGAATGAGTATGGGGTACTTGGTACCTCTACCCATTCACCTGGGGGAGAAAAGTGTCAAGAAAAAAAACACTACACAGGTTTATAAAGTAATTTATTAGGCAGCTCCGGGGGTCTTCTTCCGACTTCGGGGTCTTCTTCCTCGCTCTCCGGCCTCTTCTTCCGCATCTTCTCCCGGTGTCCAGTTCTTCTCCGCACTGTCCGGCCTCTTCTCCCGGTGTCCAGTACCTTCTGCTAGCCTCCCCCACTATCTTCTTCTAGCTCTTTTGCTAGCGGGGGCCCGGTCTTCTAACCGCTGTCCGGTTTCTCTCCAGTATCTTCTGCCGGACCCCCGCTATCTTCTTCCAGTTTTTTTGCTAACGGGGTCCGGTCTTCTGCCGCTGTCCGGTTCCTCTCCAGTATCTTCTGCCGGACCCCCTCTATCTTCTTCCAGCTCTTTTGCTAGGGAGCGGGGGCGGCTTGCTTGTCCCCACCCCCCTTTCCTGACCGGCCGGGCTGCGTGCTCGGATAAGGGTCTGGTATGGAAAAAACGTCCGAAGGGCCTGGTATGCTCTTGGAGGGGAACCCATGCCAGTTTTTTATTTAAAATTTGGCGTGGAGTTCTCCCTCAAGATTCATATCACAGTGCCTGGCAATAGCGAGGATCCAAGTCGGATCTGCAGCTGACACAGTGCAGTGCAATTATCTGCCGTTATGTGCGGATAGCTGCGTTTAAATCACTCCTGGACGCAGTCAATTCTATTTTTTCTATCCGCACCAAACCGCATGTAATCAAAACGCAGTGTGTGAATGGGGCCATAGGAAAGCATTGTGTGCATTTAGCTGCGGTA